>NC_092810.1:1112437-1219937 GCF_040954645.1 Diabrotica undecimpunctata
TTGACATTCTGGAATCACAGAAATGAAATTATTAGAAACATTACCGGAAAACTAGGCAATAGACAGAAATAATTAATTTAAGATTTGCATGTATTAACTTTAAGACATTTCACATACATTTAAGACAGTTAAGTTTAACTCTATTACAAAAAAAAAACAAAGACATAAGGAATTACAGAGTTTGAAGAAGAAAGAAGATGATATATTATATAGCATCTAGGACGAAAGTAGTGATTTAAGAAAATTTGTGAAATTAAAAAGGTGAATAAAGGACAAACAAAGAAACACTGTCACACTGACAGGTCGCTGACAGAGCAGTCAACATCGATGTGAAAACAATCTGCAATAATAAAAAGACGATAATCTTCTTGATAGATTCTAGGGTGCAAAATGGTATATATCTTCCTCTTAACCAAAGAACACTTAAGTGGAAAACTTCTCAAGACGGTATCAGGTGGATAGTACCTGGCGTGAGTTGGATTCGAATAGACGGAGTACATCCGAACGAAATTCCCCTTTTGGAGTCTTGCAATCGAATGCATCCATGGTACAATGCCTACCAACTAAAACCACTCTCGGCTTATGCGAGTAGCTCGTCTTTCCAGACCGTTCTCTCGCGCAAGCAACCACCCTTTCCCTTCTCTTTTCTTTTTCTCCCTGTGTACCATTTTCATCAGAATCCTTCTTTTTCCGGCATCTGTTTTTTTGACATGTTCGCCAAATATCTGTATACTAGCCAGCATTACTGCTATAATATAGGTATATACTCTTCATACTTTATTATTCTTTCTCCTTCGAGAGTTAAGGGAATGTGATCACCCTTTCCAGTGCAGCATTGACTGAGCTCATTACAAGCCTGTTTTCATTGTGCTCTAATAGAATGACCAGGTCATCAGAGTAAGCAATAGCCTGTGTCTCTAGTATCTCATTGTAAAGGAGTAGAATAGAATATTTATTTAACTACATAACGTTCTTCCACAACGAGAGGGAAAAAAGGACTTGCTCGGAGAAGGATAATTTCTATAATTGAAGAGGATATCAACATTAATAGTGGAAAGAGATGTAATTATATTCTCTGCAATTGTAGTAAAAAATTGATTTATTTCGTCTGGAGGTAGATCAGGTTGTACCGAACTGGATCTTGTGTTGTTTCTTTCGAAATTTACTATTTTCCAGCGATCTCTAGGTTTATTATTGAAATTAGTAACAAAATTACAGTAAGCTGACTTTTTAGCAATTTGTAATTGCTGTTTATATTCAAATTTTTGTTGTTTATATACTTTGAACAAATAGGGATCCTTAGTGGCATCTGTAATGTGCTTAATAAGATCAAGATTAGATCTGTAAGACCTTAATTGTGTAGATATTTTCAGAAAAATTTGTCATAATATTGTTGATGTAACTACTAGACTGGGATGTGATTCTAGTATATTCGTTTATAGTTACTTTTTGACCAAAAGTTGTTAATAGATTTTGAATATCAAAAAAAAGTCAGATTCAATTTTAAAATTTATATTAAAATCACCAAGTATGATCAGTTTGTCTGCTTCACTAAGCAAGGACGTTATGACATTCTCAAAATTCACCCAAAACAAGTCAAAGTCACCCTTACTCGATCTGTATACAGTTAAAATATTGGTTTTTATCGAAGGTACATAAATTGCACAAAACTCTGAACTTTGCTACATAAGATTTTCTTTTACATTTTGGAAGATTTTTCTTTTACATACCTATACATTTTTACCGGATGTTCCAGAACAACGATCCTAGGCATGGGCGCCCATATATCAAAATCCAGGGGGGGGGCAAGTCAACTCAAATTTTTATTTTGATCCACACAACTTAATAAAAACTAAAATAGCCGATTGCAAAAATGCAAAAATATAAACATGATTTACAAACAGTAAAGAAATACCAGAAAAGTAAAAGTAATCTTAAACAAAAAATTATTAACAACATATTTTATGGTATGACTTTATACATACAAATTTTATTATACAAAATTTTTTATGTAGGAATAAAAAAATCAATTTTAAGCAAGGATGTTAAAAAATAGTAATAAAAAAAGTAGGTACTCTGAGATACGAAATGCAACATAAGCAATAGTGTAGTTTAAATAATATGTAAGTAACATAATATCTGAATTGAAAAATTTCTTTTACTAGGAAATTAAAACAAATATTCAAAACTGTACTACGTTGAAAGGGTTAGGGTAGGGTGTACACCCTTCTACTACCATGCTTAGCCGAAATTGCATAAATAGTCAAATGTGTGCAATCTTCAAATACTTCGCTGGGTGCCAACTTATTTATATTTGACATTAAAAATTTGTACTATGTTGTAAACAATTGAAGAAATTTAATTAAAAATTTATTTGTTATAATTTATTATAAAAAAATTAACATTTTTTTTCAGTTAGTATTGTATGTATTATAATTTATTGAAACGAATAATTTCCCAATAGAATCTAAAATGGTAAAATGTTAAACCCAACAAAACGTAAAAAGTAAACTTGATATTGAAGGCTAGTGCTCTGTATCTTGTGAAAATAAAAACTGAAGGTTTCTGGGCTTTTGTCCAAACTCATCTATTACTTTTTTAATAAAATTATTTCGATTGTTTTCTATTTTATTTCTATGAACGCTCATCATACATAGTCCATCTAATTTTTGTTCACTTATAGTGGACCTAATCCAGGTTTTAACCCTTCGAAGAGTTGAAAATGATCTTTCAATCGTGCATGTAGTGGGAGGAAGGCACAGAGAAATTTCTATAGCTTGGGCTATAGCTGGGTAAAATAAGCAATGGTCTAGTAGCTCTATCATTGAAATATCTTCTACATCTAAATTGGTTTGATTTTTCCAATAATAGAGCCACAATGATGCCTGTTCTTTTAGATTAGTAATTTTGTATAAATTATTTATGATTTCTATTATTTTGGCGAGGCCTTCTTCAGTTAATTTTATTATGTTTTTGGGATGCAAGTTATACAATAACATACCAGGATTATTGTCTTCTGAAAATCTGACACCAAGAGAACTAATTAAAGAATCTAGGTACGGAATAAATAATGACACTCTAAAAAAGTCTTCAGCGGAATTAACCGCATGGTTTGACCGTTGTTTGTGTTTGCTTTCTAGGAGCGATTCGTTGTTTTTCAAGGGTAATACTTAGAGATTCGGCATCATTTGTACTCTTTTCAAAAATTGTTTTAAAAGTTGTTTCCGCTTCTTGTCTGTGCTTTGTTATCATATCAAGAAATAACTGTATATGATTTTTAACTGCCAGCATATCTATTGATTTAGTTTGTAAAATGTTTACTATGGGTTCTAAGAAAGAAGAATATTTGGAAATCAAATTTAGGGAAATTATAAAAGTGGAATCAGATGTGGCACATGAAAGCTGCTGTGCTCTTGATCTTGTTGACCAATTAAATTTGTTATCTGCTATTATTGTTTCTAAAACATTTTTGATTTCAATAAAATTTACTAGGCCACTATACCAAATATTTAAGTCAAACAAGTAAAAACGTGTAGCATTTATTAAGCGGATATTTTTTGTGAGAGTAAATTTTGCATTTGACATGGGACGAAATAAAGTTTAAAATTGTTGGTACAGGTACACTTTCTACCAATTAAGGCTTGATACCTACGACATCTCAAAATCCCTCTTTGCATTGTACAATATTATTATGGTAGGTAGCTACATTCGAGGCATTGTTAAGGAAGTACCTACCGCATTTCTCGGTATTTCGCTAGATTAGTTTCCGGTTGTTTGCTATTTTGAGGTATTGTTGCAAGTTTCTCGCCACAATATGCGTAAATAATGTTTTTTTTTTTAAATATGCTTACATACATACTGATTTTTTAAATAATATTACTAATGATAGGGGGGGGCAACTGCCCCTCTTGCCCCCCCCCCCCTATGGGCGCCCATGGTCCTAGGTGCGTCCAGAGTGCCAAAATATTTTTACAAGATTCACAAATCCACAAGAAAAATATATAATTAGGAAAATATGTAAAAAAACAATGATATACCAATGATAGACCGAGTTAAATATGGGTCCTTGTCCCTTTTTATATCTCCCTCGCACTTACTTCTGTGCTTTTTAAAATATATAACACTTGTGACATTCTAGACAAAAATCTGTTAAAACAATTCATGAAAGCTTCATAATTATGTAGAGCTTTGGTGTTTACACTAGAAGCGAATATTTTTTCATTTTAAAATCGTTTTTTATCCTTTTTAACATCCCATTCATTCCTTCGCCCTACATTTCAAGAATTTTCTTGCTCTAATTAATAATTGAATCCATTAATTTCAGGTTTGTACCGAGAGTCGTAAAACTACCCCTTCCAGCGCCTAGTTCAACCCTGTCTTGTCACTCTCCACTTGTCGTTGGATTGGTCAGTCGTCTGGCAACAGCCTTTCGCGCATAATTATTGTCCGTAGAGTTCATCACAATCGGTGTGTTCTGTGTTTACCATTTTAATCTCTTGTTTTCAAAATTGATAGCAAAGTGCCGTGTCTGGTGTCCGATTACGCCAAATGCAGAAGCTTCATCGCGTGCCAACGTTCAATTTCCAGTGCTCAAAAACGAAATACGTCTTTTAGTTTGACATTTTGAAGACAACATATGCAACAGTGCCCCTCTTGCGAGATGTCGGCTTCGGGTTATTTTTAGAGAAGTTCTGCTGCAGTTTTGTGAGGTAAGTGACGAGTTACAGCACTGTTTGAATTGTTTTTAAATCGCCGTTAGCATTGGTTGGTACATAATGTTGTATAAAATGTTATCCTTTGGTTTTACAAGAACGGGACTGCATGCTAGTTCGTCGTACGGTTAGAAAATATCTCTAAAATGCATTTATATCATTATCAGCGTCAATGAAAGTCTGTTTTAGAGTTTTTTCTATTATATTTAAGTAATTTTTTATATCCTACTATTTATATTTTCTTATTTTTCTTCTCCAAAATTGTTTCTTCAAGAAATCAACTTGATTTCCCATCACCAATGTTAGGAACTGGAATAATATAGATATCTAGCAAGTTTTTAGTTAATACAAAAAGAAAACTTACAACCTTTTGTATGAAGAATATTTTAGTTGTTTAACAATCAAGTAATTGTAAAAAATTAATTTTTTTCGAATAAGTAAGTATTTGAAATAAAATTGAAAAATTTTGTCTTTTAAAACATTGAAAATCTTCAAAATGGCTTATTCTAAAAGTTGTAAAATTAATTTTTTTATCAAATTATTTCATGTTTTGTTCTGAAGCTATTTTCTTGTAGCATTTTAAATTAATTACTATTTAAATGGGAATAAGCCACAATTAAAGGTTAAAATACGTTTATTGACGTTTCAATTTCCACTTCGGAAATCGTTCTCAAAATACAAACATTAGTAAATTAAACAAATTTTGTTTTTTGTTACTTAGTGAAAAATTCTTCTAATAATTTAATTTTATCTGACTCATTTATATTGACAATTCAGACATACATTATACATTTTAAAGTAGACGACTTTAAAATGATATTGCCAATATTGTTGAGTTGCGTTCCTGGGACGACTTTACTTATAAGATAGTTCATTCGATTACATGAAATCAACAATATAATATAATATAAAATCGGAATTTGGTGTTTATTGAAGGTAAACTAAATGCACGATCAAATACTTACCATGTCGGGATAGTATTATGAGGTTTTTTCTTGGGTTTTTCCTCATAATTTACTATGGAATCACTAACAGAAGAATTTTACTGTCATCATGGCATGTATTTGTCTTTTTAAAGACGAATTACATGTTATGATCTTTTCTGACGGATATTCTCAAGTTAAAGTTGATTTCATGTAATCGAATGAACTATCTTATAAGTAAAGTCGTCCCAGGAACGCAACTCAACAATATTGGCAATATCATTTTAAAGTCGTCTACTTTAAAATGTATAATGTATGTCTGAATTGTCAATATAGATGAGTCAGATAAAATTAAATTATTAGAAGAATTTTTCACTAAGTAACAAAAAACAAAATTTGTTTAATTTACTAATCTTTGTATTTTGAGAACGATTTCCGAATTGGAAATTGAAACGTCAATAAACGTATTTTAACCTTTAATTGTGGTTTATTCCCATTTAAATAGTAATTTATTTCATGTTTATCAATATTTTTCGCGCGTAATTGTTAATAAAACTATTATAACTAGCAATTAAAGAAACAACACCTAATTCTCTGTAGGACCAACATGTAAGTGTTCTTTTTATAGGTATAAATTAACAAAAAAGCTTTCTAGATACATGGATCATGGATTATTCTGAAACTCTGAGAAAACTTATACTCCCAGAGTAAAAGTAAGCGTCTATATTCTTTGGTAAAAGGGTATTAGTACTGTCTAAATAGCGCTGGGTTTTCTATGGATATTGCTATCTATCAGTGGTTTCTCACAACTTGTCATTTATAAATACTCTGATACTCTATAAATTCGACTAAGTACTACTGCGTAATAATTTTTCCTTTAATATTTTCTTTATGCTTTGCACGTTTTATGTTTAAGTAATGTATTTCGATAATGTCATTTGTCTTATTGTCACGACCTTACTTAAGGTACTAGTACAGATAGAAGGCTAAAAAAATGCCAATTAAAAAAATTCTCAGCTCTTTTATTAAATACGAACATGAATTTTTTTTGTAATATTATTTATATAAATATAATATACTATTGATTTTGCCACCATGCAACGGGGATCCAATCAATTGCATCTATAATCGCTCCACTTGTTTTGTTTGTTTCTGTCTTCTTCCTACTTAAGGCTAGAACGATTACAGAATAATATTTTAACCTGTTGTACAACTTTCATAACAAATATGTCACTTTTGAACTTTTTGCGTAAAGTCGTCTTATGAAATCGACCTACGAGTCGAATTTATTTGTTGGGAAAGCTCGAGTTTTATATTATGTTTTTTACCGATCACCAAATTCGCAGCCAATTTTTTAGGATCAAAATTTTCAAAAAAATTAAAAATTAAATTTTTAAAATAATAAACTTCTGGCATGAAAGGGCCGGTCTTTTACATCCAGATAAATATTGTCCTATCTGACAGATAGTTATCTGAAGGATAGACAATTATTTATAAAATAAGATGTACCCGTCTTTTCACGTCAAATTATGTTGCGGTTACTTATCTGTAAGATAAACATAAAATTTATTTAGAAACACACCAATAGTTAATTAATTGTCAAAGAAATCACATTGCCGAGGCAGATATAAATTAAATTATGTAAAGAAAAATTAAATAACGAATAAAAACATAATACATGTTTAAAGATTCGTCTCCCGTTTTTCCATAACACTAAAATATTATATAAGGTTAGCTCAAACATCTTCAACTTCAAAAAGTTCAGTAATGTCTTATTTAGAAATTCAACTTCAAAATTGTTTTAATTTTGATCTCTCAGGTTATACTCGTAGAATGTTGCTGTAGATTAGAACGGTTGAATCTTTTCAACCTTACAGCCACTTCCACCTTGCACTCTGGATCTTTTTATATATATATATATATATATATATATATATATATATATATATATATATATATATATATATATATATATATATATATAATTGAATGTATTTTATTATTATTAAAAGAATCTGACAACCTAAAAACCAACTAACTTCTGTGCAGTATCAAACAGAGTCATATATATTGTCATCGCTTTGAACAGCAGATACAGCTTGCAGACAATACATTGATATGCACTGACAGTATCTGGCAACCGCAAGGAACAGAAAAATCACACTTCGTAATAATCACAGGAGATTTTGATGCAAAAATTGGAACAAAACAACTTCAAGAAAGACGAAACAGAACAGATCGAACTTCGGACAGCTTCAAAAATTTAAACAAAAACGTAAAGAAAGAAATTAGGAACGATCATAGAAACTACACTAACAATCTAATAAAAGATATAATACAAGATAACTGCAATATGAAAGTCCTAAAAGCAAAAAACTCAAGCGGCATAACAAAAATCGTAGAAATAAAAAAATGAGAAAAACGTCACTGTCCGAGACAGAAAGGAAATAAGCGAGGCCATTGAAAAATTCTACACTAAATTATACTCGGCAAATACATAACCACAACAACGATGTACTGAACGAACAATAATTAACACCGGCTCAGAAGAAATACCGGACATAACCGACTATGAAATAAGAATGGCCCTAAATCAACTAAAAACGAATAAATGTCCGGGAGAGGATAAAATTAAAGTACAAATGTTGAAAATTGGTGGCAGAAAAATGGAACAGGTATTAAATATTTTATTTAATAAAGTAATTGATGAAGGAAAGATTCCTCAAGAATGGTACAACTCAGAAGTCATTCTACTATTCAAGAAAGGAGACAAAGCAAACATCGAGAATTACCGACCAACATCCTTGCTATCACATCTGTATAAATTACTAACTAAAACCATAACCAACCGCCTAACACATAAGCTCGATTTCTATCAACCTATCGAGCAGGCTGGATTCAGAAAAGATTTTAGTACCATAGACCACTTGCACACCATAAGAACACTGATAGAAAAATGCACTGAGTATAATGTTCCAATTCATATGACGTTCGTCGATTTCCATAAAGCATTCGATGCCATCGAATTATGGGCAGTGCTTGAATCTCTAGAAAATGCACGTATAGATTAAAGATACACTAACATAATTAAAAACATATATGAAAATGCCACCATGCAGATAAAGCTGGACGAAAGCACAAAAACTAATCCCATAAGACTACAACGGGGAGTAAGACAAGGAGACACCATCTCTTCCAAACTATTTACCCTTGCTCTAGAAGACATTTTTAAGAAACTAGAATGGAACAACAAGGGTATCAACGTCGACGGATCTTACTTAAACCACTTGAGATTCGCAGATGACATAGTTTTAATAGCCGATAATATCCAAGAACTAAATGATATGTTACAACAATTAAATGCAGTTTCAGGAGCGGTAGGCTTAAAAATGAACTACAGTAAAACAAAAATACTGAGCCGAGACCAGACAAATATAACAATACAAAATCATACCATAGAAAATGTTAAACATTATGTATATCTGTATCATCAAACTAGGAAAACCAAATCAAGATGCTGAAATTAAAAGAAGAACACAACTGGCATTGGGCGCTTTCGGCAAACTAGCATATATCTTGAAGAACACCTCCGTTCCTGTAAACTTAAAGAAAAAGGTGTATAACACATGTATACTACCAGTTTGTACCTACGGCTTGGAGACAGTAGCCCTTTCCAAAAATCTGCTAAAAAATTAGAAACAAGGTTTTTTTGGAATAATCTTCGCGTTTTGGAAAATTCTCCATGTGGGTTGTTGCCTTTGTATATTACAAATAAACTACTACCATTGGCAAACGTTTCGTATTTCTGGAAACATATGATGTGATCATTCTGTCTACAACATCTACTCCACTCTTTGTGGAATTATAAACAGTAATTATTTCTGGTTTTTTCTGATCACCAGTATCTTCATCAATCCGATCATCTCTGTGCACAGTGGAAACAACATTTTTTCCTTTCTTCGGTATATATGATACGGCAGTCATATCGTTACTAAATGTAAAAACTGAAGAATATACCTGCCTATTTTTAATTTGCGTTATTTCTGGCCAAGTGAAACAAGATTGCAAGAAAAATACAACTAAGAAGCAGTGCAAATATTGTTACACATTTGATCGGGTGGGGTCTGTCAGGATAAACGGCCATGCAGCAGCTATTTAGAAATTTCAAAAACAGTTTTGTATAAAAACAAACGAATGGTATTTAGTTTCTAGGAAGGTACTGAAAAGGTAGAAATTTAAAAAAATAAAATGAGAGATTTATCCAAAATTTTTATTTTGTCGTGGACTCACAGACCACACCCGATGAACGGAGGCTTAAAAATAATTTCGCAATTATCATATTCACTGATGCTCGTCGTGAAATTATTCTACGATAGTGTCCCGGCCGGCGGACCATTAGCCATTTCCGTCAGTTATCCTGACACATATCACACCCCCTTTTCACTGGTTTTTTGAGGTCTACGACAATAGCGGTAACTGCTAAAAAATCGATATTTTTAATAGAATTAGGCGCTTTGTGCATGTTATCGGTGAACATAACCAGAACTAATAAAATGAATATGTATAGGCACGCTAGCGAATTTGTTTTAATTATTGATTTTGCCGTTTCCTTATTGGGGATACACTGGTAAAAGTGTTCAGGGTGGCAGAAGAATCAAACCGCAATCGGGAGTGTTAAGTTGGTTCTTTAGGAGCAATGTACACTAGTCTATCTGGGAAAAAATCATTGATTTCACGTAACAATCTTGTACAGTGCTTTTCAGATAAAACTATACACCAATAACTTTTGAACTTCTAATTTTTAGGAAAAACGTAAAAACACGTCAGTTAATATTTGAAGGGGGAGTCATTATGTCATATTTAAGCTTACTGGGAAATGCACGCTCTCACTTCCCGTATCATCCCTTTATTTTTTTTAAATTACTTCCCACTTTTTTTATTTTATATTTGAATTCTCCTTCTTGTACTGATTTCAAAAATGTATAACACATTTGGCTTGAAGTGATCAGTTTATTAGAAAGACAATTTTTCTTTTAACAAGGTAATATCTCTTTCACCTTAATTGACTGTAACAAAATAGGTTGTAGCATAATTCGATAAAGCACTTCTTCTTCTTCTAGTGCCGTCTCCACTAATGAAGGTTGGCTATAACCATTGCATATAGAGTGCATATAACATTTTACCATCCGATATCTGATTTGCAGATGGAGTCTTTGGTTACTCAGAAATTTCCTCATTTTCAAAAAGGCTGCTCTTGATTGCTCTATTCTTGGGCGAATTTCTGATTTAGGATTCAGATCTTCCGTAGTCCAGACTCCTAAGTATTTCATTTTGAAGCCCCACTTGCTCAATATCTAGGTGCGTTTCATAAGCGTATGAGTATTAATACACTTTGTGTTCCCGCTCATACGTCGAGGTGTTGACTACAAACTGTATGGCTCGTCCAGCATGCCATAGCATGGAGGGAAGTGTGCACGTAATTTTTTTTTAACGTAGACACTCCATGGCCTGACCGAACGATAAAGTACGACATCAACAATTAATGAATGTCCTGAAATCAAAGAAGATTGACTACAACGACCTCAGGATCATATCAAATTTATACTATAAACAGCGAGCAAAAGTACGTGTTCACGAACAGCTGTCAGAACAAATTGAAATTAGACGTGGAGTGAGACAGGGATGCGTATTATCGCCAATTCTTTTTAATGCCTACTCCGAAGAGATCCTGAAAAAAGCTCTTGAGGGTGAAACAGCTGGAATAAAGGTAAATGGAGTTCCCATTAACAACATTAGATATGCAGACAACACTGCGATCTTAGCCGAAAATATTGAAGATCTTCAGAGACTGGTGACCAGAATAGCGGAGTATGGAAAAGAGTACGGTCTAACAATGAACGTCAAGAAGACGAAATTTTTGAGGACATCGAAAACTCAGAGAAATAACGAGAATCTTCTAATAAACGCAACCAACGTCGAACAGGTGGACAAATATGCATATCTGGGAACAATGATTAACCCCACAAATGATTACATTCAGAATTGGAACTAAGAGTTAGGTTGGCGAGGTGCTATGTTTTTTAGACTTTGTTTTATGGAATGGAATCTTGGACCTTAAATGCGACATCAATGAAAAAACTGGAAACATTGGAGCTGTGGCTGTAGAGGAGAATTCTGAAAATATCGTGGACAGAACACGTCACAAACAAAGAGGTTCTGAGAAGGATGAATAAAGAAGTAGAAATTTTAAATACAATTAAAACAAGAAAATTGGAATATCTCGGACATATTACACGTGGAGAGAAATACACCTTGCTCCAACTGATTATGCAGGGAAAGATCCAAGGAAAGAGAAGCATAGGGAGGTGTAGAATGTCATGGCTGCGCAACCTGAGAGAGTGGTACGGATGTACATCAAATGAACTTTTCAGAGCAGCCGTCTCAAAAGTCCGAATAGCTATGATGATTGCCGACCTCCGCCGTGGAGGTCACTTGAAGAAGAAGAAGAAAAATTAAACTTTTTAAATATTTAACCCTACTGTTGTAAAAACAACATTTTATATTCATTTTAGTTTATTTTTCATTCTCACAAATATTAAATTGTATCTTATGCGACAGATTGTACTTTTTGCCTTCAGGGTATTTGTGCCATAAATTTCTTAGAAGGGCCTCCTAGGTAAAACTGACGCTGGCCGGTCGACAAGATGAGATTTGGTTCAAGTCAAAAACTATTGCAGATGTGATTTGTGTCTCAAGTTGTGCGGTACTCGCCTGCCAGTACCTACGCGTCCTAAGCCCTCTCTTCGCCTCCAAAATGCAGTGAAATGTGCATTTGTTTTCGCAATGTTCGCGTGCCCCAAAAACGCCGGTATAATAATGAACAATGTGGTAAAGCAAACTCTTTTTAATTAGTAATAGTGCTTTTGTAAATATTCTCGTTATTAAATGTGTAGTATCGATTAATTAGGCTTATTTTTCTCTAAGTACAAACCCCTATAAAACCAAACACATAAGGAACCATCGCCGTGAAGTCTGCTTGCCTATATCGAAGGAAACTCATTTATAGTCCATGGTCCTAAAATATTTGGTACTGTACACGCACGGGGAAAGGAATTTAATAAGCTTTCTCCCGAAGAATTGTTGGAGATCAGTCAAAAGTTCCAACACCTACTATTTGTAGTATCTTTAAAAACCAAGAAACCAAAAGCTTTTTATTTAAGGTTTTCGGTATTATTTGGAAATTATTTTAATCGGTTAATAGCCAATTTGTTATAACTTGTAACAGACTATTTTGATACGTGTGCAATTTGACCGCTGAAATGGTTTACCCTTTGCAAGAAAGAAACGAAATTGTAGGTTTATACTACAAAAATAATAATTGTGCAAGAGCTGGTGCTAACCAGCAAATCATAAGTATAAGATTGAACTGATACCGAAATTTAGAGCAACAGGGTCAGTTTTTTTATTAAAAAAGTAACCGACAGGGACTTGTAAATAACGAAGCAATTCAAGTAGCTGTTTTAGGGCAAGAAGATTTTGATCATCGTCTCGAATTTTGCGAATTAATGACACAATGCATCATTAACAATCCACAATTGGTAAACAATATTTGCTTTTCGGATGAATGCTCATTTTCATTAAATGGTTTGGTGAACAGACATAATTTCCGGTACTGAGCTAAGAGTGATCCACATATTGCATCCTCAAAAGTTAAACGTATGGTGTGGTATCCTACGTGATCACATTATCTGACCCTTCTTTATCACTTGAAACTTAAATGGTGCATCGTAAATTGAGTTACTTAGGCAAGTGGTTGACCGTATTAGAACAATAGTAGAAAATGATGATAACCTTTCTGAAGATTTGGTTGTATTTCAACATGATGGAACTTGTCCACATTTTGCTCTACCTGTGCGACAATTTTTAAACGAAACTTTTCCCGCTCGTTGGATAGACAGAAGAGGACAGATGATGGATTGGCTACCTAGGTCACCGGATTTAACACCTCTAGACTTCTTCTTATAGGGATATTTAAAAACAATAATTTATGCTACTCAACCAGAATCTCTAGATGATTTACGACAAAGAAAGAGGATAAATGTCGATAATTGAATGCAAACGTGTTAAACGAAGCTAGAGAAGAATTTTAAAATAGATTGTACTATTGTATGGTAGTGAACGGTGAATGAATTTTGAACAATTATTTTAAAAAAATTTGGTAGTGAAATGTTCATTCTAAATGTTTGTAATAAAACTGTTAAACAAATATTTTTTCAATCCATTTCATGACCGAAATCTTTCAATCAAAATGTTCTTATATTCAGTCAAGTTTTTTTCAGTCGAAAAATATTGCCCTTTAGCCGGCTTCATAGGGAGTTTGACCTCCAGTTTTTTTAATAGAGCTCTATGGTAAAGGCTAAAGTGTACATCCTTGTTTGACTCCTTTTAAAATAAACATTTTTTTCGGTGTATTTTCAACTGTTTACGACCTATTATCGTAAATTTACGATTATTTGTATTTCTAAGAGACTCCATGCATGTATTACAATAATTAAACATAAAAATCGCGTGTACATTAAAACTATGAGAACCGTTGGAGCACGTTTTTTCAACTTTCTTCCCAATATTGTACTTCGGTATTATTTTTAGCGACCGTAATGGATCTCATTAAAAATACTGTTATAGACAAAATGAATAATGAATGAAGGTGTATAAAAAAACTCGTTGAATCGTTCAATTACAGTTTTTTTGTAAACACTTGTTTTGCGGGTGATGGCACTCGAAACGACAACCGTCTGTCTTAAAATAGAAATGTGGTAGACTCCTCCAAAAGTGATTTATGTCTGTTAGTCACAATTTTCTCAAAAATCTTTTTGTTTTAGAAGTATCTTATTTAAGTAGGTTTCTTTTTTGTGTATTCATTTTTTTCTCTTCTACTCTGGTAATACTCTACTGTGGTTATAGGGTGTGTAGAGTAAGTATTGGTAAGTAAGTGTAACAAAGAGTGTCTTGCGAAAATAGTTAGTTACCTGCTCCAAGCAGATATAGATTATCTATCTATATTCCGTTCTTTTACCTCTTGCCGTATTGCTAATCCATTGGTCAATCCGATACAACAGCGTATTCTATTCTACAGTACATTCAACCAACTTACACCGCTAAACAATTAACGGAATTCACAGAAATCCTTTCGTTGTAGTAAAAGGCACGGTAAACTGCACTGGTGTTCTCCATAATGTTTAACAATTTGCTAAATTTTAGGTTAAAATAAATATATGTGCCGTTAACCCGTTGTTCATAGTTTTGCATATTTTGTTACATTTTTTAGTAACTAGTATTCTTGCATACATAATGTTATTTAACGTAAATTTCTTTCACCTGCTTCTTTATTTTTTTTTCTGAAACAAATACTACCGTGCTAAGGATAATTTATATTCAAAGTAGATATACAAAGTACTAAAATATCACTTTTAATTTTTGTTAAAAAATACTTCGGAGTAAACTAGAACATTTTGTCAATTTAAATAGTGGTGGTTAGATTGACCATATGTCTGTTAGAGTATACCGTTTTTGAGACGTCTGCAATTACGGGTTAAAGTTAGAGTTTTGGTAAATATATTTAACTTTTTATTTTCAAAATGATAATACTTGTACTAAAAATAAAATAATTGTGGGAAACATTTTAATTTGTTTTGTGCGGTTTAGAATCATTTCTAAACTTTTTATTAAACATAATTAAATTACAATCGGCATTCCTAATAATCATTAGGCTAATCTGCTTCATGTGTTTAGGATCTTTGTAAGCGGTTATATTATATTTTACCTCTCAAGCACAACAATTAGAAAGTTTCTGTCATATTGATCTAAACTCAGTATTTTGTAATTCAAACGTGTAGTTTCAAGTGACCATCATGCCTAAACGTAAGTTGGATATTGATGAATTAATTGCAAATGTGCATAAATACTTTACCATGGAAAGAGAAAATGGTGGACCTTTAAAGTCATTATCATGTATAAATCAGCGCGTTTGTGACGCACTCGGGATAAGTGAAAGTAAGCTAAAAACTGTAATAAAGACTGTCAGAGATTCTCAAGAAGTTCTTACTGTGACATTGTAGAGTTTTATATTTAATATCTATATAATAGTATAAATTCTGTTTTAAGTTTTGTATTTAGTTGTTTCAAAATATAGATGTGTTTGTCTCTGTTACATTGTCAGGTAAAAACATTATTGTTACATTACATGTTATTTCTAACTATAATATTTCAAGATTTTTTGTCGTTGAACAACGATTTGTTTACATTCAAGCCCCCAAATATTCCGGTTGAGGAAGAGGTTCTTAGAAAAAATATTGCAAGTCAGGTATTCAATTTTTCTAAAACGTAATAAGCTAGGAATATTACAAGGTTGTCGACGAGCGAGTGTCGGGGGTAGATTGTTTGTTTAGGTTCGTAGACCACACAAACTGGCTGCGGGACGTGAAGGGAAATTATTTGGCGTTGAATTTGTAAAATCTAACGCAAGGGAGTCAAGCAAGAGATTTCAGGCGAGAAAGACGTTTGTGCAGTACACCGGAACTGATGAAATTTGGAAAATGAGTATATAGGATGTCCCACCAGCTTTGTTGTCGTTTGCCTGCTTGATCCAACCCAATTTACGTCTTAGATCGTCGTTCCTGAAGTATGGAAATGGTTTCCTTTGTTCCTGTGGAGAATTTGTCCGGTTAGTTTCAATCCCAGAGATGTAGCAAGTTTCTTTTTTTAGTGAAATAGGTGAAAATAAGGTAACATTCAATGTATTAATTTTTTCCAAATTAGATAGACATTTTTTTGCTAAAAGTAATAATTGCTTTCATAAGGATTTGTAATAATTAATAAATTGTAAATTTTATGGTTTAACTTAGCTGTCATTTTAATTGTTTTTTTTTAATTTAATGTTAACATATGACAGCTAGCTTTATTTGTTTTTGATATTTATTTGTTTTATTTGTTTAAAAAAAAGGTTAATCTCTGTGCGGTAAAATTTGTAAGTTTTTGTAGTATCTCCGAGTTTGCAAACAGGCAACACATGTAAGTTTTTTTTTGTAATTTTGTATTTTGCAACTTTTAATAATTTTTGTGCAATCTGTATTTTTGATAACTGTTTGTATGAGACAAAAATAAACGTTTGATTTGTTTCTGTGATTAATTTTTTTGTTTTTATTTAGAGAAGTCTCCTAACCCTTGTATGTATTCTTGATAGGGAAGAAGAAATTTTCTCTTTTTCCAGCAGGAAGTTTTCTTCGAAGCGGCGTCCGAATAAAAATAGCTAGAGGTAACCTTGTCTGCCATATCTTGTTTCGTTTTTGTTCCAGTAAATTTATGTAAGTATCCCTTTGTTTCATTTTTTGGTAGCTACCCCAATCTGACACCTTTTTCGTTCACTTATCCACGACACCAGCTCTCCAGCTAATCCCTGAGTGCCGTTCGCATAAGTAGCGTTTATTTTGCTTGCCCCATCTTCACCCCCCATAGTTTCTATCCCCAATTTTCTACCCCCATAATCTTACCCTGAGGTAGGCAAAATATATAATCGTTACAACATGAGTATCTTCTTCTTCTTCTTTTGGCATCATAACCCTGGATGGGTCTTTGCCTGTCTGGCTATGTCCTTCCATTCAGATCTCTCTTGTGCCCTTCTTCTCCATTGTCTTATGTTCATTGTTTTCAGGTCGTCTTCCACGTCATCCAACCGTCTCGTTCTGGGCCTTCCTTTTTTTCGCCTTCCTATGGGCTTCCATTGTAACATTTTCTTAGTTGTTTTTGCATCGCTTTGTCTCTGCACATGTCCCAGCCATGACAGTCTTTGACTTTTCACAAATCTTACAATGTCATAACCTTCATTTAACTCATTAACCTCGTCGTTTCTCCTGATTCTCCATGTGCCATCTTCCTCTTGTACCGGGCCATATACTTTCCTCAGTATTTTTCTCTCGAATGTCCTGAGTTGGGCTTCATCTTTTTTCGTCATTACCCAAGTTTCACATCCATAGGTTACTACGGGTCTAATCAGTGTTCTGTAGATAGTCATTTTGGTTCTAATAATTTTTGTCTAATAATTTCGATGTCATCAATCTTTTATTAGCATAGTATGTACGATTCCCGCTGGAAATACATGCATTAATTTCGCTACTTACGGAGTTCTTCTGATTGATTTCTGTGCCGAGATATGTAAAGGCATGACAACATGAGTATCACGAAGACAAGAAAATAATGTTTTGTATCGAATGCGTGAAAACAATCAACATGTCAGTTTAGATACTGGCCAAAATAAGAGAAAAACAAGTTTCTGAAATTAAGAGGACTACTTTTATGAATATACTACACTTAAATCTGAAAATGCAACATTCGTACACTTAGATGAGACCTAGATATTTGCAAAGGGTGGAATTAAAAGAATTTGGCAAGACGACACCATAAAATCAACAAAACACACAGATAGCGAAGGCAAAAGACATATCATTCTTCATGAAGGAGGGAAAGAAGGCTTTATGGAAAACGCAGATTTGATTTTTTCTTCAAAATCAAAATCTGCTGATTACCATGAAAACATGAATGCCGATATGTTTGTTAAATGGCTTGACGAGAAACTGTTACCTAGTCTGGGTGAACCATCAGTTATAGTTTTAGATAATGCACTTTACCATTCGGAGATTTTGGAGAAACAACCAAAACTGTCGTGGAAAGTACCGAGCATAAAAAATTAGTTAGTAAAAATAATATCAATTTTCCGGAATACGCCTTCTAATCAGAGTTACTGGAAATTTCGATACGTAATGAAAAACCAACAGTTTATATAGTTGACCAAATTGTATAAGTTATGGACATCAAGTACTACGGTTACCGCCGTATTACTGAAAGTTTAATCCCATTGAACACATCTGGGGTATATGTAAAACGTATTATGATAATCACGTTCGATGCAGTGGATACAGTGACTATGCAGTTAGGGAAATGTGGCAAGAAGCTCGTAAAACTGCAATTCCAGAAATATGGAACAACTCATTGCAAGACCTACTTCAAAAATCACGGAATTTTGACGCTTCCCTCTTTATTTATTTTGGAAACGGTTTGTTTGATTCGCAAGCATTTTGCATTAAACATTTTTCCCGATAGACCTGATCATGGCTACTCAATTAGAAATTCGGATTGTAACGTTTATTTACCGATCCCGTCCACTCAGCTAGTAAAGAATTCTATTCTATATAGTACAAAAAAACTTTATAATCACCTTCCAAGAGAAATTAAATCCGCAACATCTTTCATTAAGTTTCGTAAGATGACAAAAATCTATCTCTTTGAAAGACCATATTATTCAGTTGACGAGTTTCTTGGCATGTATAACAAAGAAACAAAATTAGTATTGTTTATAATTACATTTGGGTGTCTCAAGCAGTGGCTACAATTTGTCTCATTTGTTGTTGTCTGTACAAATTATGTAAGTGATACAATAATTTTACAAATTTAAAATTGTATTGTTCTGTTTTTTTATTATATTTGTTTTTGTTTTATACTTTTTGTACTTTTTGACTGATTTTTTTAGCTTTGTCCATAAAATTGTTCAATAATTTTCAGTGACAATAAAGCATATTTTTATTCTATTTAATTCTATGGATTAAAACTGTAAATGAATGTGAAAAATTAATAGAAGAGTGGTGGATCCGGGAAAATAAAATTAGTGAAATTAATTAAATAATTATAGATTTACAGAATGATAGTGGTAGTGAATTTTAAATTTAAACAATCAGTAAGTACACTATTATAATGTTATTTACAAAATAATTGTACAGCAGATTAACCATTATATTTATACATTCATTATTAGTCATATAAACAATATTTAAAATTCCATTTGAATTTTGGTCCTTATTTTATACAAATTAACCCTAACTGATAATTCAGGCAAAAATATCCTAAACAAAGTAAGTAATTAAAAAGATTATGGAGAACTCCAGTGCAGTTTACCGTGCCTTCTACTACAACAAAAGATTTTCTGTGAATTCCGTTAATCGTTTAGAGGTGTAAGTTGGTTGATTGTACTGTAAGTAGCAGATCCATTAGATTTTAAATTATTACGTTAGCTTTCTTGTCTTCTGGCCAAGATTTGAACCATCGATCCACTAGATCATTCACAGTGAATGCGATTCGTTTCTTTATTGTACTTATCCTGTAAATATTAATCTGCCTCGTGTAAGCGGTGAATAGGTGTCTGTTCTATTTAGGTATCTTTTCTCTATTTTAACACCGTTTTTATCATTTGCGGTTATGAAACATGCAGTTTTATCAATAAAATACTTTATTTAATATTTAAAGTTAATGTTCATTAATTTTTTTATTGTTTCAAATGTATTCAAAATTGGTCATAGCTTTGAATTTTATTGTTTATAAATTCAGATTTTGATTGAATTTAGACTGAATAGATAAAGCTGAGAACTAACTTTATTCCATTTCGATTCCGCGGATCTTTAATAGTGAACAAAATTAATTAAAGGAATATTCAGAATTTGAACGATAGAAATTTGGTAAGTTAGTTATTATATTTTTTTCGTATAGAACAATCAAGTTAGTAAAAATTAAGAATTTTTCGTCATAACTACATAAAAAAGCATTTAATTTATTAATGTTTGTAAGTATTTTGAGAACGATTTCCGAAGTGGACATTGAAACGTTAATAAACTTATTTTAAACTTCAGTTGTGGCTAATTGCAAATATAGTCGGTTCGCTATATTTACGCGGGTTTCGGATTAACAAAATTATGCTAATGACTCATTGATAACCAGTTGCAGTAAACGACTTCCCAGAAAATTAGGTAAAAACTGCATTAATGGTCATATTTTAAAATACATTAAAATAACATTAGGGTAGGTATAAATTTGTTACAATATTGCAGTTGAATTGATTCTTTGCCAGTGTTGACATTGTATGTTTGGTGGAAATATTTAAAAATGCCTAGACGTGTGTTAGATGTAGATAGTCTAATTTGTAGTGTACATAAGTATTTTACGGATGAAAAAGAAAATGGCGGTCCTTTAAAATCGGTAATGTCTGTTCAACAACGCGTATGTGATGCTCTAAGAATTAGTGAGACCAAACTAAGAGGAGTATTACAAAATCGCAATAATGAACGGCCGAAAGAAGATCACCGAAAAACTCGCCTATCATTGAAAACGAAAGATATTCCAGATGGAAAAAAATTTGAAATTCGTGATACCATTTATCGAATGCGAGCCAACAAGGAACATGTGACCTTAAATACAATTCTCTCGGAATTAAAAGATAGAAAATTTGACGAAATTGGCAGAACAAGTCTATGGCAAGTGATACATAATTTGGGTTTCAAATTTCAAAAGGAGGATAACAGAAAAGCCCTTTGTGAAAGAAGTTCTGTTGTGCATAAAAGAATTAACTTTCTAAGAAAATATTCTAAATTAAAAGAAGAAAGGGCAAATTTTATATATTTAGACGAAACATGGATATTTTCTAGGGATGCAACCAAAAGAATATGGCAAGATGATAACGTAAAGTCTATCAAACATACTGATGGAGAAGGGAAGCGACACATAATTTTACACGCAGGAGGGAAATCGGGTTTTATAGAAGGTGCTGATTGAATATTTTCATCTAAATCAAAATCAAGTGACTATCACGATAATATTAACAGAGAAATGTTTGTAAAATGGTTACATGAAAAACTTCTCCCAGGTTTAAGTGAGCCCAGCGTAATTATTTTAGACAATGCACCTTACCATTCTGAAGTATTAAACAAAAGTCCAACGAATTCTTGGACTGTTAATAAAATTAAAGAATGGTTGACAAAGGAACATATACCATTTACACAACATATTTTAAAATCAGAATTATTACGCTTGGCAAATATCCACGCAAAACCAAAAAACTTTGTTGTGGATGAGATTATTGAAAGTTACGGTCATCAAGTTTTACGTCTGCCACCGTATCATTTCCAGTTTAATCCCATCGAATATATATGGGGAATAGCAAAACAATATTATGACAACCATATTGGGCCTAACGGTTATAGCGACGACGCAGTTCGGGAAACTTGGCGAAAGGCACTTTCAATTGTAACTCCAGAAGTGTGGTGCAACTGTATATTCAAGTGCGAGAAACTAATAGAAGATTGTTGGACTCGTGAAAATAAAATAAACGAAATAAGTCCAATCATAATAACAATTAATGGTGATGACAGTGAGGATGATGACGATTATGATATTTTTGATGATAATGACTGATTTTCATTTTTGTTGCCAAGTAAAATTTTTTTATTTTTCATTAGAAATTCTCTCCATGCAACAAATATACATAGACCATATTTTCTGTGTGAAGTGTAATATAAAATTATTATTAAGTTTATATTAGCCACATTTGACTCCATTAATGAAGTAATTCCTATCCTACACCTATCCGTTAGATCATGCTTCGATACAATAATCTAACATATTACTCGAGATTTACAGCAGCCTCGACAATACATCCATCTCAAATTCTAATTATATTCAGTTAATTTAATTTTGAAGAACACGGTGGTACTTACGACGTACGGTACTCATTTATAACAGTAGTTTTGATTGACGTATGATATAAAAATGATGCGCCAAATCTCTACAAAAACAATTTCAGTCACTTGGGATACGTTCGTGAAAAATGAATGGCAATATGAACAAAATTAGTAGAATAATTTACGCAACAAATAGAAAAATTGAAATTTTTTTAATGAGTGAAGGAACTGTCAGCAAAATAGACATTTTATATGTATGTTGCATACAATATTTCTTCTACGTCGCTAAACCAATAAAATTGTTTAAAACGATGTAATAAATATCGCATAATAATTTTCCAATCTAAATTTTTTTAAAAAAATTTAATTTTTGTTTTATATTCTAGATAAATTTAGTAAATTTATCGAAGCACGCAGTCGAACTCATCATCAAATCACCGTAGCATTCAACAATTTAAAACAATAACTTGAAGCTCCTAAACGATTTGGTTAATGGAATTATGTAATGATCCTCCTATTATCAATTTCATATGCATCAAATTGCAGTTGGTGGTTATTGAAGTTCTAGGTCGTGATCGGCCTAGAACACAGTTTGGAAACTTGGCCTGATTCTGCTCCAAACGATTAATGGGCTCTATTGGGTCAACCGGTCGCGTTATTTAAAAACCATAAATATCAACAAAGACTACAGGCGATACAGAATATCGATGCTATACGATTGTGTGCTTATAGAATATAATACTGAGATTTGGTAAAATCATTCGGACATCATGATTACTTTGAATTAATTAATGAACTGTATTAAAATGTCTCCTTTTAACACACACACAAACACATACACACTCTTGTGTAATGATGATGTGTCCGTAACACCATCAAACTAATCTGGATTCAAATTAAGGAATATGTTGCATTTTCTTCCATAAAAATTGTTCTACCAATGGTAAGGTACCCAAGCAATCTGGTGGTGATCATTCAGCTGTTCTATTGTATTTGTATAGGAGCGTTCGCCATCCTATTTGTCATAGTTTTCGTATGGCATAAGGTCTCATGGTATAATTATGTACTCGGATAGCCAATCAGCTCTGAACGTGTTGATAACTCCTATCAAATAACAGAGCTGCACAACAACTTGTTTTAAAGCACTGAATGAGTTGCACGCTAAACGTAACAAAGGCGTGATTACGTGGGTGCCTGGGTATTTCGGTATAGAGGTAAACAGGTGAGTTTCGGACCTGAATCTTTTTTTCTCAGTTTCGTAAACTGAGAAATGTAAAACTGATATACAGAAGTGATTCCTTGACAAGATGGAGCGGATTATTATTAGATTAGGAAACCAACTATTTGCTTTTAGTAAAAATGGAATTCGGGGGGTAGTAGAAGTCCTCACAGGTCACGCAAACCTCACTAGATACTAAAACATTGGTGTGCTCACCCAATCAGCAATGGTTCCACTCTTACTAAACAGTCCTCAAAGAGGTAGTGACGTAGAGCAAGCTTGAGAATCTTGCTGGTTTTAAAAAACTGATAGGGCAAGGACAATGGGTCCAAGGCCTGCGTCCAGCCGCCCAAGGGCAGCCTTTACCAAAAAATGTCATGAGGACATTGCAAAAGCAGAATACGATGACGAACGTACGAAGACCATTAATGCGATTTTGTAACTCGAAAACGAAATTTCGAACAAGAGTTAAAGATTGCAAAAAACTCGACAAAGTGTGTAACAACTAACAACTGCTTTATTTGAGGCAAAATAGTGTTGAAAGCAGTCTCGATATTGCAATGACAAATGTATAAGGGTCTGAGAAAACTCTTAAAGACAAGTTACGTCGAGACTTGTCGTCGAGACTGTTCTTATCACAAGTGGACATGCTTATTTTTGTACTCGATATTTAACCTCCAATTTTTGTCTATATCAGAAGAGCTGAGACTTGTCTAGTTTGATATATAGTAGAAAAGTAAATACTGACTTGCTAAAAAATGAGTGCGCGACACATTGGACCGATGATGAAATTGTGTAATCCAAAAATGTAGCTAATTTTTGCTTGCTTAACTGAAACTAGCAAACCAAGCGTAACCATTGATCTGTCATGCACCGTAATTTTGAACTGATGTGGATTCTCCGATCGTAACTCATTTACGAGAGCCGAAACAGCTCCCAATTCGATACGACGATCCATCCATTTTCTCCCCCAACACTTATTTTGTTTTTCACCTTTTTTTTATTGACAGAACAATTAACAACTGTGAGATCCATATCTATCTTGGGCCCCATTTTCTTATGAATTATTTTGAGTCTTATGTTGATATTTTCAACCAATAGACTAAGATCTGAGAAGACATCTGCCTGGATATGTTTTTGTTGAGGTGATAGAATTTCTAAACCTTTTGTTTATGTTAATAAAATCAATTTCTTATGAGCCTTCTTGGGTGTAATTTAAAAAGTGTATTCGTTACATCCATATCTGTCTCTTGGCAGAATTGGATCAGTCTTTCTCCTCTTTCGTTTCTTATGCCAAGACCATATGACCCCACGACATTCTCGACTGTACCTTGTGCTATTTTGGCATTGAAATCGCCCATGATAATAGTTAGTTCATGTTTTTTGGTCAGTTTTAGAGAGTCTTCTAGACGTCCTCGTCTTAATTTAATTAGTTCCATTCCCTCCGATATTATTAAGCTAAGATTATACACAATTCAACAATCGAGAAACAGTAAATATAAACCCATATGTTAGCAATATGGAAAGCGGCACAAATTAACGACACTCGATACGAAACCGCTGAAGGGTTCACTGGGCACGGCCCTGGTGATTAGTTTCTGATTTCGAGAGTTGTGCAAACCCAAAAGAACCAAGAAAAACCGAACGTCTGAATCTGAATGTGTCCACACACTCCGTAAACGTTCAGTATCCAACGGCAGCTTCGTGTAACGTAGATCGCGTCTATCTTGGCTCGCCTTCACCAACGGAGTAGTTAAAGGAAGCTGAAAATAAACAAGAATACCCCACTCGGTTGTTAGTCCGATACAAATAGGTGTGGGGTGGACAGTAATAATTAGACTTCGGCAAATATGCATATTGCATATTTTGCATATTGTGCATATTTTATGCAAATATTTCATATTTTGGCATATTTGTATAAAAGTTTGCATAAAGTGCATAAAAGTTCAGATTTTTATACTGTATTTGAAAATTTTTAAACATACCAATTTATTTCAATTCTTGTATAAAATTTTGTAGTCATTTTAATCAAGAAATGATCTAAGTACGTAATCTCTACAGGTACAAAACATTTACAATTTCAAAGAAGATCAATTTAAGTAGCCCTCAACATTCTTAGAAAGTCTCGGTCACTGAGGCATTCAGTTATTGGATAATCGCTAAGGGTTCGCTCATTTGCATTTTATGATCTAATCCCCAAATATATCTAAAATTTATTGTATCTTAACAGCAGGTAAACGGCTAATAGTTTTGTTCCTAATTTAGGGATTTTCCAAAATCTCCCAGTTTATTGAATTAGGTACCTAAACATTTCTAATTTGATGCTCAGATTTGTAAATCATTTTTGTTTTGATATTCAAAGCGTAAACACTCGTTGTGCGTAACAAAAAGGAAGATTGTGATTTTATAATGCCTAAAACAACCAGTGCTTCAACTTGGATTAAACCTTATAAAGAGCTGTCTATGGATATGGGAAAAATCTACTGTTCAGTCTGTGGCAAAATTGTAAGTATCTAATATTTTCTATTAAATATCTAATATTTCATACATACAGGGTGTTTCCAAATGACACTTACAACGTTTGACTGTAGATACTTCTCGAAAAATTGAACAAAACGATATAGTTAATGAGGGGTCAAACTTATTTACTTTTCGAGATACAGGGTATTAAAATTAAAAAAAATTAAATTCTTTTAGTTAATAACAACAATAACTTTAAAACCAATAAACGTATTTACTTGAAATTTAGTACTCGTAGGTTGTTTTTAAATGAAAAATAGCTTCCTTTAGTGAGAAAAAATTGTCCATGGTACAATACAATGGTGTGTATTTAGAAAAATTTTTCACCTTTACTTTTTTTTATGAAGTCAGCTATTCTAAAACACAATTATTTTTATTGTAATTGAATTAACAAAAAAAAACTTTTGTTGAATTTTAAAATAAGTTATATGATGTACTAATGGTTAGTAACAAAAACTAATTTGTGGATTAATACTGCATTTAAAACACTTAGCGAGTGTTTTTTTTTCCAAACCAGTTATTTGATTAACCAAAAACACCTTGTATATTTTTATATTTTAAAGGTTGGGTTAAAATAAAGGTTTTTATTTTTATTTATAGATAGCATGTGAGAAGAAATTTCAGATAGACCAACATGTGAGAACTGCTTCACACATTGCAAAAAAAGGAAAAATAGGAGGAAAACATCAAACTTCAATGGCTAAATGTTTCCAATCTACTTCAAAAAATTAGATGAGCAAGAAACTTTTAATGAAGACTTGTGTCGCGCATTAGTGTCTGCAAACATACCGCTTTCAAAATTAGCAAATGTAAATTTTAGTTCGTTTCTAAAAAAATATTGCAAACTTAATGTTCCAAGTGATCGGTCTCTAAGAAGAAATAATGTGAACGGGCTATACTCGTCGGTGTTAATTAATATTAAGGAAGAAATTGCAGATAATTATTTTTACATATCTGTAGACGAAACCACTGATTCCTCAGGAAAGTATATTGCTCATTTATTGATTGGTGTTCTTAAAGAAGATACCTTACCAAAATCTCATCTTATTTCATGCCAGCAACTTGAGAAAACAAATGCTTTAACAATTTCGCGTTTTATACAAGAAACATTAGCAACTTTTTCTCTTCCGACAACTATTCCTTCTAATAAATTACTGCTTATTTTATCGGATGCTGCTCCTTATATGGTGAAAGCAGGACAAAATTTAAAAATATTTTTCCCAGATTTAATACATGTTACTTGTGTAGCGCATGGATTAAACAGAGTTGCAGAGGAAATACGAAAAAAGTTTCCTCTCATAAATACCATGATATCCAGTGTCAAAAAAGTATTTCTTAAATCTCCTATAAGAATTCAACTTTATAAAGAAATGCTACCTAACATTCCTCTTCCACCACAACCTATTTTAACGCGATGGGGAACATGGTTAGAAGCAGCTAATTTTTATGCAGATCATTTTGTTAAAATAAAGAACATAATTGATACGTTAACAGATGAAAGTTCCCAATCTCTTTTGGATTCTAAACAAACTTTTCAGAGTAACTTGCTTCAACAAGAACTTTCATTTATAAAATCAAATTTTAGTTTTGTTCAAAAAACAATTACTCAGTTAGAATCACCAAAACTGTCATTGTTCGAAAGTACAGCATTAATAAAAGAATTTGCGTCATGTTGTCGGAACGTTAGAGGTAATATTGGAAAAGATATTTTAAAAAAATTTGAAGCTACTATGGAAAAAAATAAAGGTTACCATATTCTTTCTGAAGTAGTCAGTGTTCTAGCTGGAAATATTTCGGAAACAATTAATTTAGAACCAAATGTTTTGGTTAGTTTGAAAAATGCTCCCGTTACATCAGTTGATGTTGAACGAAGTTTTTCCATATATAAATATATGTACTCAGACAGAAGCCACAAGTTTTTGTTAGAAAATTTTGAACACCACTTGGTCATTTATTGTTACCATAATTCTAAATAAGTTTATTCATAGTTAAAAATGATGTAGTTACTTAAAATAAATGTAAATCTTAATGAATAGTAGGAAATATTTAGTTATGTACACTTTTTTTTTTAAATAAAATTGTTACTATTTTACGATTTTTTTATTTATTTGTATGCATATTTTGTAAAATATTTGCATATTTTCGGGTAAACACGTGCATATTTATGCGCATATTTTCTACATTTTTATTTGCATATTTGCCGAAGTCTAATTATAACAAATGCATTATGTAAATAACAATAGATAGAATATTCTATTAAAATATTGTTTCATTTATTGCAACGATTTTTCCTCAATTTTTTTCGAATTCGTCGTCTAAATCTATCGTACTATGATATATTCGCCAAACACTACATTCCTACTACTCTTTGAACTGGCATGGGTATTTTTCGTAGCGTTTGATGGCAGTGGTAGTCACAATCACCATCAAGTCGATGCATAACTTATCGGTGCTGCTCGGGTCAAGTGATGTGATTCCTCTCGGTGGGTTCTTTCTGCGTTTTTAAGTGAAACCCAGTGATCGAAGACGTCGAAAAGTTCGAGCAACAGGTAAATCGTTTGTGGAATTGATTTGATGAAAGAATGCAGGCACCAGGCAGGCAGGAGTGTCTATCTACACTGTCGCCGATTTCCTGCCTTTTGCATGCTTGACCGTTTACAGAATACCGAAGAGCTGGTACTATAAAGAATTAAAGAGAGACAAATCTTCTATCTTGTGATGATAACTCAAGTAGTTAATTGTTTTTAAAATGATTTTTATCGTGGTAAAAACCCAAGTGTTACATTTAATGTAAGATAAAACAAAAAGTTTTTGTTTTTCATGTCAAGTATTTTATTTGTAGATCTTTTGAGTTGTTTTGTTCTTTCGATCTGGTTTGATTATTTTATTAATGTCAATTTCGTTTTGTTTTTGATATGCACACTGAAAACATGGATTTATAATCATTTCTCTACAACTGTCTTATTTATTTTGTTAATTATAAGAAAGAGTCGATGGATTAATTTCGTATAAAAATACTGAATAGATATAGTTATACAAATCGGTATTGAACATTGAGTAATAAGGAGTTTCTTTCTTTGAAAAATATATCTGGGATATTATATGTGAGTTTGTATCTCGTGGTTAAGATCGTTTATAATCCAGCAACCAAAATATTGGAATCTGTTTACGGGTTCTATCTTCTTTCTTCTCTCGTCTTTCCTGATTATAGCATTCAAAAGTTCTTCATTCTTCGTTAATTCACATTAACGAAGTATTCATTTAGATTTTCAGGGTTTGGAAGAGGAAATGTGCTGTGTTAGCTTATTTCGAAGATCGTTTATTATGGACCAAGTTTCTCTCGCAACATTTTTATAGCTGTCCAGACAATTCTGATAGTATATTTTTTTAGCTGTTTTGTTAAGTTTTAGATTGAAGAGTTTCATGTAAACTGGTATACAGATTTTTAGCTACTAAATGGCTACTAAATGACACAATAACTTGCATTTACCTCAGTTACATTTTGTTTCAAATAACTTATAAAAACCGTGATAATGTCCAAACATAGCTAGTGCTCCATCTACTTCTGCCAATATACATACATACATGATCGTTTAACAATCCAATCCAACAACCAATACCTTGGATGTTGGATTACCCAAAATCTGGATCCATCCTTCGAAATTCGATGTAGAATTGAACAGGCAAGAAACTCATTTCAAAAATTCAAGCCTCTATTATCCAATAACTCATTAAATTTGGAAATCCGTGAAAAGTTTACAAGATGTTACGTGTGGTCTGTACTTTTGTATGGATGTGAAACTTGGACTTTAAACGCCGATATCATGAATAAAATCGAGGCGTTTGAGATGTGGTTGTATCGAAGGATACTAAAAATTCCATGGACTAGCAGAACCAGAAACGAAGAAGTTCTTCGAAGAATGGGACATCAACGAACTCTATTAAATATTATTAAGAGGCGTAAACTAGAATATCTTGGACATATAATCAGAGGACCAAGATATGAGTTCCTTCGGCTAATTCTCAACAGTAAAATCGAAGGAAAGAAATGGATAGGACGGAAGAAACTCTCTTGGTTGTGGAATTTGCGGCAGTGGACAGGTTTGACAGCGGACCAATTGCTACACGTAGCGCAAGACCGAGATCAGTATAACAATATTATAAGCATGGTAGTCGCCGACGTTGCGTAGGGATATGGCACTCTAAGAAGAAGAAGATGATCGTTTCTCTTCTATCGTTACCATTCTTTTCTGTTCTTGCCAGGATTTACCTTTATTTTGTAATATCTCTGCTATATCGATGTTTCACTCTTTCATTTGTCTGCTCCTTCTGTTTTCCCTAGTGGTTTAGCTTACCACACTTTTTTCTTTTGCCTTTTACTGTCCATCTGTGTTCTATGACCGAATCATACTAATTTTTTCTCCTTTATTGTGTCAAGCAACGGTTTAATTTTATGTATGCTTCTTATTTCTTCATTTCCGAGTTTGTCTGTCTTTCGTTTTTCTGAGACATTTTATCTGTGCTGCTTGTATCCTACTGTGGTGTCTTATAAAGTCCAGTTTTCTGCTCCGTATGTCAACGTTGGCTTGTATATTATTTTGTACATTTTCATCTTCGTGATATTTCTTTGTTGTTGAACTAGTCTGTTGTTGAGATCGTCCTGAATGCTTCCTATCATGGGCGCCCATATATCAAAATCCAGGGGGGGGGGCAAGTCAACTCAAATTTGATTGATTACCATTACCATTAATTGTCATTTTGATCCATACAACTTAATAAAAACTAAAATAGCCGATTGCAAAAATGCAAAAATATAAACATGATTTACAAACAGTAAAGAAATACCAGAAAAGTAAAAGTAATCTTAAACAAAAAATTATTAACAACATATTTTATGGTATGACTTTATACATACAAATTTTATTATACAAAATTTTTTATGTAGGAATAAAAAAATCAATTTTAAGCAAGTATGTTAAAAAATAATAATAAAAAAAACAGGTACTCTGAGATACGAAATGCAACACAAGCAATAGTGTAGTTTAAATAATATGTAAGTAACCTAATATCTGAATTGAAAAATTTCTTTTACTAGGAAATTAAAACAAATATTCAAAACTGTACTACTTTGAAAGGGTTAGGGTAGGGTGTACACCCTTCTACTACCATGCTTAGCCGAAATTGCATAAACAGTCAAATGTGTGCAATCTTCAAATACTTCGCTGGGTGCCAACTTATTTATATTTGACATTAAAAATTTGTACTATGTTGTAAACAATTGAAGAAATTTAATTAAAAATTTATTTGTTATAATTTATTATAAAAAAATTTTCAAAAAACATTTTTTTTCAGTATGTATTATAATTTATTGAAACGAATAATTTCCCAATAGAATCTAAAATGGTAAAATGTTAAACCCAACAAAACGTAAAAAGTAAACTTGATATTGAAGGCTAGTGCTCTGTATCTTGTGAAAATAAAAACTGAAGGTTTCTGGGCTTTTGTCCAAACTCATCTATTACTTTTTTAATAAAATTATTTCGATTGTTTCTATGAACGCTCATCATACATAGTCCATCTAATCTTTGTTCACTTATAGTGGACCTAATCCAGGTTTTAACCCTTCGAAGAGTTGAAAATGATCTTTCAATCGTGCATGTAGTGGGAGGAAGGCACAGAGAAATTTCTATAGCTTGGGCTATAGCTTTATAGCTGGTTAAAATGGTCTAGTAGCTCTATCATTGAAATATCTTCTACATCTAAATTGGTTTGATTTTTCCAATAATAGAGCCACAATGATGCCTGTTCTTTTAGATTAGTAATTTTGTATAAATTATTTATGATTTCTATTATTTTGGCGAGGTCTTCTTCAGTTAATTTTATTATGTTTTTGGGATGCAAGTTATATAATAACACACCAGGATTATTGTCTTCTGAAAATCTGATACCAAGAGAACTAATTAAAGAATCTAGGTACGGAATAAATAATGACACTCTAAAAAAGTCTTCAGCGGAATTAACCGCATGGTTTGACCGTTGTGTTTGCTTTCTAGGAGCGATTCGTGGTTTTTCAAGGGTAATACTTAGAGATTTGGCATCATTTGTACTCTTTTCAAAAATTGTTTTAAAAGTTGTTTCCGCTTCTTGTCTGTGCTTTGTTATCATATCAAGAAATAACTGTATATGATTTTTTACTGCCAGCATATCTATTGATTTAGTTTGTAAAATGTTTACTATGGGTTCTAAGAAAGAAGAATATTTGGAAATCAAATTTAGGGAAATTATAAAAGTGGAATCAGATGTGGCACATGAAAGCTGCTGTGCTCTTGATCTTGTTGAGCAATTAAATTTGTTATCTGCTATTATTGTTTCTAAACCATTTTTGATTTCATTAAAATTTTCTGAAAATATTCGAATAGATTTGTATTTTAATGACCAGCGAGTTTCGGATAACAAAGGCATGTTTGGTGCTAATCGCCGTCTCAAAGTACTATCACGAAAAAATTTGATGACATCTTTAATAATTCCCACACAATTCTGAATTTCTCTAACAGTATTTAAATCATTAACAACCAGATTTAATTTGTGTGAGGCACAATGAAAAAATAATGCTTTGGGATGTTTTTCTCTAATTACTTTTTGAACACCACCCTCTTGACCAGCAATAGTCGCGCATCCATCAAATCCCAACCCCACCAATTTTTCCACATTTAAATCAATTTTTGAAAGAAATATTAAAATTTCGAGTGCTATTGATTTAGCATTTAATTCATTTAATGGTACGAAACCCAAAAAATCTTCATGAATTATATTTCTGTTAACTGTTTGTTTTTCAACATATCTCACCCCAATAGATAGTTGTTCGACTCCAGATATATCTGCAGTCTCATCGGCAAGCAAGGAAAATGCGATTGTGTTTGGATGGTTTATTTTTTCGATAATTTGCCGTCGAACAACTAAGCCACATATATTTATTAGCTCATTTTGAACTCTATGTGAAGTATATTTTTTGGTATATATATATATATATATATATATATATATATATATATATATATATATATATATATATATATATATATATATATATATATATATATATATATATATATATATATATATATATATATATATATATATATATATATATATATATTATGGTAGGTAGTTTCTCGCCACAATATGCGTAAATAATGTATTTTTTTTTTTAAATATACTTACATACATACTGATTTTTTAAATAATATTACTAATGACAGGGGGGGGGGGCAACTGCTCCCTCTTGCCCCCCCCCTATGGGCGCCCATGCTTCCTATGTTATTTATTACTGTTCCCAGCTATTTGTACATGTTATTTGCTTTATTTTTTGTTGATCTATGATCTATCACCACTTCGATTAGGTGTTCCATGCCGTTTTCCTTGTTATTTTCGCTGTCTGTGTCCCCTCTTTATTTACATTTAAGTTTTATTTTTTGCTTCCGAGTTCCATTTTTCTTGATCGTATTCCAGTTTTCTTGCTGTTTCGGAGAACTATGCCATCTGCAATTACGCATATCTCTGCATTAATCATTTGCATTCTTTTTCATATTATACAATATTTTGTAAAGGTTTTCTTACAGTGTTTCACTGTCTCATCTATTACATTTATAAAAGTACTGGCCTTAAACTACCTCCTTTTGTAGGGGTGGAGAGTCTGCAGATTTTTACCAAATTTTAGGTATATCATTGTACCTTAAAAAAGTAGCCTTTGGTTTTTTTTAGCCTTCTAGGTGTACCTGGGCCTGAGATATACCCCTTAAAAGGGTCAAAAATAGTCCTTTTTACAGTATATTTGAGGAGCTATATCTGTGAGCTCAGTGGACTGATTTTTAACTCACGTTATCTCATTTTTTTTTGTTATAATGTCAACTTTGTTATGTCAAAAAACAGTGGTTACTGATATATTAAATGAGTTTTAAATACCTTTCAAACGAGCACTAGCAAGTTAAAATCCATCTGGTAGATTCGAAGATACATCTGTTTAAAAATGGTCAGTTTTTAAAAAATCGCATTTTTTCTCATTTCTAAACTGATAGTTTAGTAATGTAGTAAGCATTTAAGAAGCCTTTAGGTGGTTGAGAATTAAAGTTATGGCAGTTTTAATTGTAATTTTACTCTGAGGTAGGTATTAAATACGTGAAATCTCCGTCACTGTTTTATGATTTTATATTGGATTTTATCTCACGTGGCAAAAAATTTGTGCTATCAATCATTTTCAAATGTACTATAGTATTAAGTATTATATAAATAATAGTATTTTTTTGAGACAGCCTTTAGAATAGAAATGAGTTATATATAAACCTTTATTGGCCTTCAAAAGTATGTGCCTATATTAACAAAAATGTATTGGGTATCTCACAAACGGCTAATGCAGTACAATAGATGTTTTATTATATTAAACAGATACATTTTTGACTTAAAACATGTAATATAGAACTCTGAGTGTTCGTTCATTTTAAATTTTAATAAAGACACCACAAAAAACTGGTCAAAATAACGTGTTTTACCTTAAAATCGTTTTTATCACCACTAATTGGTGCTGAATCATAGTATTCTGCATTTCTAGTTGTAACTGACGAATCGAATGAATTGTAGGCAGTCCCAATAAAATATAATTAGTCGGGAAAAAGTACCACCTTCTTTAAATCAGCTAATTGAATTTTTAGTACGTATAGTAGGTGGATCTATAATAGATATTTGTAGTAACGGTTAACTAAGCTCTCTTAAAGGGATTTCAAGAAAGAATATCGTGATTTTGAGATCAGAAATTTGAATTGTAATTCATACAATTTTTATCATCGTTGTTATCCAGTTTTAAAAAGGTGTATTGTTTTGTGGTGTATTGGTGGGAAAAAGCACTTTGTTTTTGTTAATTTTTGGTTGTTTTTGAACAATTTCTTCCTTCAAAAATGCAAATAAAACAAAAAAATTTGTTGTTGACTGTTTTTTGTGAATAACGCCAGTGTTGATTCAGAGATCATTACTTATCACTAGTAAAAATGAATATTATCCCTGGAAATCAAAAGAGGAATTCAAATGCTTCAACAAATTTGATAGGAACATTGCTGAATATATTTTTTTAGAAAATCTCCGTCACTGTTTGATGGTGTTATATTGTCTATAGTCACATCTTGTACTATAGTCACATCTTGTATACCCCAATTTTCTTACATGAAGAATTTGAGAATAGAAAAGGAAAACTTCGGATGAGCTGTGGTAACTATAAGATAAAAAGATAATTTTTTAAGACACTTCTTCTTCTTCACGTGCCATATCCTCTAAGAAGGTTGGCAACCATGACTTTAATTGTATTTAAAACCTCTTTATCTTTTCCCATTCTTCTCGACATTCGTGACTCTATCCACCCAACTTATTCTTAATATCCTTCTGTAGGCCCATAACTCGAAGGCTTCCAATCTATCCGAAACATCTTTCTTTAAAGTCCAAGCCTCCAACCCATAAAATAATACGGAGAACACGTAGCATCTCAGAAGTCTTATCTTTAAAGAAATTGAAATGTCCCTGCTGCAGAGTACTTTTTTCAGTTTGTTGAAAGAATTTCTTCCTGTCCTATTCTTGCCTTAATCTCTTCTGTGTACTCAATATTTTCGTTAATTATTGTACTCAGATATTTATATTTTTCAACTTTTTTAATTTGTTCTCCATGTTTTGTTATGTTTTCTTGGCGCTGTTGGGCTTTTGTAATTACCATAAATTGTGTCCTTTTTGTGTTTAGGGACAGTCCGTTTTCTTTACTGACTTCTACCACTCTGTCAACCATTTGTTGTAAATCCTCAAGACATTCCGCTAATAAAATATTGTCGTATATTGTTGATTCGTATTGAATCGTATATTTAAGACACTGGATGAACCTTAATGAAATATAAGTGAAAATTCAAAAAAGGTCTCTTTTCTGTTTAACAAATTTATAATATCAATACCTAAACTTCAAAACCTCTCAATTGTTTAAAAAGTCACAATTACCTTAAATAATTTAGGTGAACTAAAATTTAGTAATTTTTAACTAAAATCGCATGGAAAAATTGTGACTTGATAAAACAAAAAAAAAATAGGTATTATATTATTAATAATATTAAAAGTAAAGCTATTGGTGATGATGGTATTAACATATTAACGCTGCAACTGTGTATTCCCTTTCTTCTACCGTATATCACACATATCATTAACTTTTGCTTAACAAATTCAATTTTTCCGACTAAATGGAAACGGGCACATGTTATATCGTTATCGAAGACTAAAAATACAGAAAGCATGAATGAATTAAGACCAGTAAGTGTACTGCCTACATTATCTAAAATTTTGGAAAAGGTGATTGATATTCAGTTACAAACGCATTTAAAAAATAACAACATAATCCCTATGATGCAGTCCGGTTTTAGGTCCAGATATAGCTGTCTTTCTGCTTTATTAAATATTACAGATGATATTTTTAGAGCTTATGACCAAAACTAAATATCAATTCTAATTCTTCTAGACTACTCAAAAGCTTTTGATACAATTAACCATAATTTGTTATTCTCTATTTTAAAATATATTGGTCTAGAAGCGAGAGCAGTTGATCTAATGAAATCTTATCTTTCTAATAGATGTCAAGCAGTAAAACTTAATCAAAATATTTCTTCATTTCTAGATCTTAATACTGGTGTGCCTCAAGGATCTATATTAGGTCCAATTTTATTCTCTATATACACATCTAATTTTCCCTCTGTGTTTTTGTCCTGTTCACAACATTATTATGCAGACGATACCCAACTCTATATGTCATTTTATCCAAATGAGTGTGATCAAGCGGTAAATGCAATAAATCATGACCTTCTTTAGCTGCAGATTTTTTCTCAAAATCATGATTGAAATTTAAAAATGAAAGTTTAAAATTGAATACATCAAAAACTTAGGGTATCATTGTTGGGAGGAATCTCCATAGGAAAATATTTTTAGAGAATTATGCCAATCGAATTATCTTAGGAAATGACAATTTAATTTTTAGCAAAAAGATTAAAAGCCTTGGGGTTTGGTTCGACGAAGATTTAAGGTTTACATATCATGTAAGTATTTGTTTACAAAGAGCTTACTCCGTTTTAAAATTACTGTATCAAAGCCGTAATTTATTAAGTAGGGCCACAAAGTCATTATTATGTAATGCTCTGGTATTATCAAAATCAAATTATTGTGACGTGCTTTACAATGCATGTCTCACTGAATTTGATTCATGGAGAATACAGAAATTGCAAAATTCTTGTTTGCGTTTGATTTTTGGCATCAGGAAATTCCAAAGGATGTCATGTTTTCACCGTAGTCAAGGGGCTAAATATGAAAAATCGTCGGAAACTCCATGCTTTATGTTTTTACCATAAAATCATTCAAGAGAGAGTTCCACCATACCTGTACAATCGAATAACTTATAGGACGGACGTTCATAATCTTAATCTTAGACACAAGAATACCCTCACTATACCTAAACATACAACATGCTTTTTTAAACGTTCATTTTCATATTCAATTGCTTGCAATATTAACAGTTTGTCCTACAATATTAAAAATCTGTCTATACCCTGGCCGCTTAAAACATGGAATCCAAGGTCGCATGATCACTCAATGCAAGCATCGACAGGCGCTCGAAACTAGACTTTATGGGAAACTGTTTACACCGTCATTATTTGTGTCATGATACTATAACTTAAATGTTTTATGTATCACGATTTGTGTTTCACTTTCGCTGGCTGGTGAATTTTGTGAAAATGTTTAAAATTAATGTAAATCAATAACCTCTAAAAAACGGTATAAATATATTATAGCAACATTGTTAGTTCGTTTTTGTTGAGCGGTGTAAACGTGGGAAAAGTGGTAACATAGGAAGAGGAATATTTAAGAGTGCGTGCCATTCACATGATCATTCCATCTTTTCAGCGGCTCAACTATAGAGTCAAGTTCAAGAGATTAATTTATGAGCAGTTGTTAGCTGAAGAGTAATTTAAAAATTTAAGAATTAAAAAAAATAAATAGTTTATAATTTCTAAATTTAATATGTACTTAATATTTTTATGTTTTATTGTAAAATACAATTTCATTATTTACATATAGTCTATCTATCCTATTTTCGGGGGGTTAGGTGGAAGAACAGTTGTGTGCCGCTGTTACACAGTGGTACACAAACTGAATCGCCCTACTGATATTATATTTCATTGTAAAGAAAATTTAATCTGTTGTTATTATTGGTGTTGGGTATCGCCACATCAATAAGTGTTGTTTGCCTAGTAATTTTATTGACTAGTATGAGATCCGGTCTATTATGGGCCACTGGTTGGTCTGTAAGCACAGTTCTTGACGTTCTTTATAATCAGTACCGACAAATGCCTGGCAGCCACCGGTAAGATGTTGGATGGTTTCTTGGGCTTGGCATCCATATCGGCATTTGTCATTTTGGACTTGAGGATCTTTAACAATATATTTCAGGTAATTTTTAGTTGGAATAACCTGATCCTGAATGGCAAGTAGGAAACCCTCAGTCTCGGGAAACATCTTTCCTGATGTCAACCAATAGTTCGACGCTGTATTGTCGACATATTCTTGGCTGACCTCATTAAGATGTCGCCCATGCAGAGGTTTACTCATCCAGGCGCGCATTTTGTCTTGCTTAGTCAGGTGGTTTATGCGCATTTCTTGATCTCTCAGTTTAAGCGGCGTCGTATCATCTACTGCGCAAATTTCTCGATGTAAAGTAGATGTCTCAGCCTGTACCTGAAAATATGTTCTTAAATTAGCAATTTGTTTATCCAATTGCTCACCTTATTATTATTATTATTATTATTCGTCAATTTACTGCTGTTAACAGTTTTTCTCTCCATATTGTAAAATTTGAAGGTTTTTAGTTGAGAGGTTTTTTAGTTTATGTAACGATATGTGACTTTATTTAGACTGTTATTTTGACAAATTAATACCTATATAAATAAGTTTATATTTCTTTATTAATCTATGTGTGTATTATCAAATTGCGGTCAAACCAGTTATAGATCATAAAGAATGTGAAAAACATGTCCCCGCATTGATAATTCTAGTAATTCGGTCAAAGGAGTAAAATCCAGTCCTGGGTTTGTAAAATTTCCGCATTATCCGCGGCTGTTGTGACCGAACCCGCTCCGGTCGTCTAGTTCCCCCGATCGAACGACTTATAGCTTGATTGATTCATTAATAAACAACTCGTATGTGGTGTGGAACTCTCTTTGGCACAAGGTCATCTAAGATTTTTTCTTCCTTCGATTCGTAACAGTTATGTGGACTGAATACGAACGGTTCATAAACGCCGATCTTAATATATACATATATAATAGTAAACAGTTCGAATGGGCTTGTCTAATTCTAATATGTAATTGGATTGGGTAGTATGTGGGCCACCAGCAGCTGGACGTTTACATAAAACCGCGAAACCGCTGAATATTTTATACGATGCAAGTGAACTGTGCATTGAAAAATGTAAACGATAAAAAATTTATGCAAGAATTTAGGTACAGTCAGTTCGAAAATTATCGACAGCCCAGCTGTTATGGCACAGACCAATGACGAAAGATTTCGAAATGATTTTAAATTTTATTTTCTTAAATGTTACAATAATTTGAATAAACCAATGATGTGGGTGTCTATATAATCGAATGAGATTCGAAATTAAATCATTGACAAAAAGAAAGTTTGTTCTAATTTCTTCAACAACCCTATTAATACCATGGGCTAAACATGTCAAATGATTCATTTTGGGATAAAATATTTGTAAATTTTCGTATATACAGGGTGAGTCATGAGGAACTTTACATACTTCTACCATATATGTAGAGTCCCTCAGGGAGCATATCATGTGGCCACTAAAAAATGTCAAATCCTCTTCTTTATTAATTAACAGGGTGATTTGTGTAATTGACCATTTATTTCATTTTACTGTAGTGTTTATACGGCTCATTTGATTTTTTTAATTTTTGCATGATACAGTACACTACTATCAAGCATTCGACTGGTATTAGCTAAACTAAAAAATTCCAGGACTGGCTTTGGAAAAATTAATTTAGGGATTCGTATCAAATATTACACCCTGTATAAATTTTTTTTAAAATGCAATAAGTGATTTTCAAACTACATAAATAGCCAATGAAAACGACATATGCGACAATGTTGTCGTACTTTTATTAAATTTTTAGTGAACTATCAAATCTTACCAAAAATAGAACAACCATAATGAAGTATCAAATTATAAGGTATTAATTTAAACAAATGTTATAAATTTCAAACATTTTAATTAAAATGAGTTCCTACAACATAATCTAATACGTAGAAAATTAACATCTTTACTGTCACTTTGTATTATCTCTACGATAGAATCAATTGTTTTTCAATTTTAAATTTTTACTCATAGATCGTATTGGGGCATTATTTTCGATAAATAATAAATTAAATTGATTAAAAAGTCAAACCTCTTGTATGTGTTAGTTTTTGTTGATTGTAAATGATTAAAATTTTATGTCAAATAATAATACATTGCATCAACTGTACTAAATAAAAATAAATCTAAAAAAGTTTAAAATGAAGGTTGGCGTTGACCGTTTGACGTTTCTTGATATTTTATACCCATTGTCATTATTGTCATTATCAATTGTTATTTATATGTACAAGAATACATATTTCTTCTGTCATATCTACGTTAAGTACTTTGTGTTAGTTGTGGTAGAGCTTTTGTTACTTTCGTTCAAAATGCCACATCAGTTTTCGACCACAGAATATGCAGACATAATATTTGTTTATGGATTCTGTAATGGGAATGGTAGGGCTGCTAGTAGAGAATATCGCAGGTGATTTCCTAATCGTCGAACTCCCAGTCATCCAACATTTGGTCAGTTTTTAATTATTTGCGAGAAAATGGCACTTTCCTAGTGGAACAACAGAGCGACATGTAGATGAAGCGCAGGAAGAAGACATTATGGACGTCGTTACTATGAACCCTACAATAAGCACTAGACAAGTAAGTTGAGAACTCAATGTTACTCAATCAAAAGTACCAAAAGTCTAATTTACCAGAGGACGGGATAAATAATTCACGAAATTCACATGTGTGGGCAGAAGAAAATCCCCATGCTATTCGAGAACGTCGTCTCAGTTAAGGTTTTTCGGTTAACGTGTGGATTGGTGTCATAAATAACCAATTAGTAGGTCCTCACTTTTTTGATGGTCCTTTAACAGGCAGGTCTATTTGAACATTTCTACAAATATTTTGCCGAATTTGCTTGCCAACGCGAACGTTGCTTATCCGAGGGATGTATTTTCAGCATGATGGGGCACCCCCACACTTTTTACTGGCAGTGAGACAACATCTCAATAATGTTTATGGCAACAGGTGGATAGGACGTGCAGGTCCTATTTCGTGGCCTTCAAGATCCCCTGATTTCAATCCCGTTAATTACCATATTTGGGGACGATTGAAGCAACTAGTTTACGCAGTGAATATTAATAACCGACAACAATTAATTGATAGAATTATACATTGTTGTAATACTATTAGAAACGATCCCCAGAGTATCCGTAATTCAATACGTCAATTAACAATTCGGCAACAAAAATGTGTACAGGCTGCAGGGTTCCATTTCGAAAATCTATTTTGAATTATTTTTATTTTGTTACCATTATTGTATCTTTTCCAGTTCTAAATTATGGGTTTATCATAACTATGTACATATTTTTAGTTTTTTTTTTAAATTGTTCTTCGTTATTGTTAGTAGTTACTGTTTTTTGTTGTGCAGTGACTCAGTTTATCATTTCAATTAAAATGTTTGAAATTTATAACATTTGTTTAAATTAATACCTTATAATTTGATACTTCATTATGGTTGTTCTATTTTTGGTAAGATTTGATCGTTCACTAAAAATTTAATAAAAGTGCGACAACATTGTCGCATATGTCGTTTTCATTGGCGATTTATGTAGTTTAAAAATCACTTATTGCATTTAAAAAAAATATATACAGGGTGTAATATTTAATACGAATCCCTAAATTAATTTTTCCAAAGCCAGTCCTGGAATTTTTTAGTTTAGCTAATACTAGTAGATTTTAGTATAATATGCTTTTCCTAATGGATTGCATACCATAAACCCTGTATAAACTCCATATATTTGTTATACCACTTTGAGTCAAGGTCTTGTTTGAAGAAGAAAAGGTCTTTGACTTCGCATATGCAGATTTCTGCTGTAATATACCTGCATGGAACGTTACATATTGAAATTCTAAAAGTACCACCTGTCTTAGTTATCGCTAGTTTGAGTAATGGGTCAGTGTCGTTTTGGTGTGTATAGAAGATAAAAGTCACAAAGATTTTATGAACAATATGTTTTACGTTTCTTCAACGAAGGAATCCACAACCACACATACCTATAGACCAGGCCGTATCTGTTTTAAAACACCCCCATTTGGGTAAATCCTATATGATTATATTTGCATTAATATACAGAGTATTTTAACAAGTTATGACCATTTTTATTTCGAAATTCCTATAAAATCAACACCATGTATATAAAAAAGTAATGCATAAACAGTTATTTATTTTATATAATAAAGTAAACAATATATTGTAGTTTTTAAATTAAGTTTAATTGAAATCATTGACAAAAATTTGTATACAGGGTGAGCTACAAAACAAAATTACGATTTTCTCAATTTTTTTAAATGGATCACCCTATATTTTATTTTTTACAAATATTGTATTTATGATACTCTTTTATTTTTATATAGCATTCCCTAGACCTAAACTTATTATTTTGCGAAATATTTTTAGATTTCTTCAAATTTCGGGAAACATTCAATTATTGTAACAATTAATGTGATGATAACAAAAAATGTTCACCTTCAACGTCTATACATATGTGTAACCGATATTCAAATGACCGAACCACATTTCTTAACATTGTAAGTCAATTTTATCAAAAGCTTCTCTTAATCTGTTCTTCATATCTTCTGGCGTTGTTGGGGCTTCTGGTATACAAGGTCTTTTATATAGGGTCTTCTGGTATATCTGGTATACAAGGTCTTCTTCTTCTTTTGGTGCCTATCCTCTGTGGATGTTGGCAATCACGTTGGTTTATACAACTTTGTTGACAGCTGCTCTAAATAGATGTATGGTAGTCATTCCTGTCCACTGTCTGATGTTCTTCAATCACGATGTCCTTCTGCGCCCTTGAGATCTTTTGCCTTCCATCTTGCCTTGTAAAATTAGTTGAATTAACATGACAGTGACAGTTGACAGTAACATGATGGATATAGGAAATTCTGAGCATGCGGCGGTAGTACCACCGCTTTTAATCGTTTAGATGTTGCCTCCGTCAAGGTCCAGGCTTTGACTTCATATAAAAGGGTAGAAAATACATAGCATCTGATTGAAGACAGCTCTCGCCTTTTCTATACGACATCTTATTTCCTGTGAATGGTCCCATTCCTTATTTAGGCTGCATCCAAGGTATGTAATTTTGTCGATTATTTTCAAGGGTTCATTATTAGCTATGAATTGGTGCTGTATTACGTCGTTTTTACTTACTATTTTATATAGCCCCACATGAAAAAAATAATTTTGGAGAATTCCGGTGGCCAAACAGTTGGTTCTCCTCTGCCTATCCACCTCTCAGGAAAATTATTATTTAGATGATTGCGAATAGGAGCAGTGTGGTGAACTGGAGCACCGTCGTATAAAAACCACATTCATTGTCGAATATTAAGCGGTACATTGCGGTACATACATAGTATTGGCAAATGATTATTTAGAGAATCCAGATATATGGCTCCTATATATGAATCCAGAAATCTTTGGGCCTTATCACGACATTAATAGCAACCAATACCGAATGGGAACAAATGCTGAGGTCAAGCAGATGTATAGAGCGAGCGATGTAGTCCAAGAGATTAAATCCCAACGTCTAAGATGGGCTGGTCATGTCCATAGACTCCCTAATACCCGACTTGCCAAGTTAATATGGAAGGAAGCCCTCACAGGAAGAAGGCCCTTAGGACGTCCTCTAATGCGATGGAAATATATTTTCGTAATATCACATTTATTGATACATTCATTGTGTTTGGGAAAGTATGTGGTATTTATTTTCCTTTAGTGCAGTTTTCACCTGGACCTTCTTGATCTTTTAATACTCTCTTTTCCTTGGCTAACTTTTGTGTTAGCTGTTGAGGTTCTGTTTCTTCGGAAAATTTAGGCTTCCATTTACCCTTGGTATAAGAAGTCGAAGGATAGTCGTCTTCAGGTTCATTTCTTGGCTTCCGCTTACCTTTTGTATGCGATGGAGGGGTATTCATCGTCAAGATCATTTCGAGGTTTCCATTTACCTTTAGTATGAGAAGCGGGTGGATAATCATCCTCCGCGTCACCACGTGGCTTCCATTTACCTTTGGTATAATTAGCTGGAGGGAAACCATCCTTTCCACAAAAAGAAGACGTACGTAGACGTACCTCCACCAACGTTTACAGGGAGCAAATGGGTGGCTTGCAAGAAGCACGAACACGATGTGCCTTCACCTACTCATACTAAATAAAAGGAAAATGGAAGCCTAGAGAGGAAGAACAATATGTGACTGGTGCAAAAGGTAAATGGAAACCTATAGAACCTGCTGAAGATGATTCCCAAATGTTTTATATAAAACTTAAGAGGTCGCTGGTTAAATGATATTAGAATAATAATGGAGAAAAAATGCAATATTTTGACTGTAAATAAATTAGCGAAAAATAACAACTATAACTGTGAATAAATTACGAGAATTGAATGGTCTTAACTCATACTGTTGTCTGTACAAAGAATATAGACTTCTCTTTTGATATATTGATGTATTCATAACCCATGTGTAACGTGGACCGTCGCAACGCCAACCGAGGCACCGAAGGAAGGACGGCCCGTGTTTACTGTTTGCTGTCTCGTGAGGAAGTCGAACGAAGGGGGATTGAAAATAAATATATCTAAAATCCAGATGATGACAAATCTAGTCAGCGAAGATATATGCGTAGGAACAAGATCCATAGACCAGGTAATGGCCTATAAATACCTAGGTCATGAGATTCGCATAGGAAAAGATAACCAAACCGTTGAGCTTCTCCGTCGTATAAGACTGACTTGGGCAGCCTTCGGCAAGCTGAACCATATTTTCAAATCGTCTGATATACCAATATGCACTAAAAGAAAAACGTTTAATCAGTGTGTTTTGCCAGTGTTAACTTACGGTGCGGAAACGTTGACCATGACAAGGAGAACAGTTCAAAAGATCCGTGTGTGTCAAAGGGCGATGGAGCGTGCTATGTTGGGCGTTTCACTACGGGACAAGATCCCAAATCGCCAGCTACGACAAAGAACAGGAGTGGTTGATGCAGTAGAGAGAGTAGCAACACTGAAATGGAACTGAGCAGGTCACGTGGCTCGAATGACAGATAATAGATGGACAAAGTGGATACTGGAATGGAGACCAAGAGATGATGCCTACCGAAGCAGAGGTCGTCCACCAACACGTTGGACTGACGATCTAAAACGTTGTCATAGGAATTGGATGCAAGAGGCACTAGATCGAAATAGATGGAAAATTATGAGGGAGATCTATGTCCAGCAGTGGATAAGCGAAGATTAAATGATTGGGAACACTGAGTCGAAGTGTCGTCTTGAGATGGTCAGAAACGCTCTGGCCACGCTTCGAGGTGGTCGGTATACCAAAGAGGTATACCAATAAATGACTATTGTATTGCGATTTTGAATGGCGATAATTTAAGTTAATTGTCACAGTAATACGATACTTTACACGTTTTGTATGTATTTTTTGTTAGTTATTTATTGAATAAAAATAATTTTGTTATATTATCACTCAATACTCAAAACTTATTTCTACTTACAAAAATTGAATGTATTTCCGAAATTTGAAGAAAACTAAAAATATCTCAGAAAGTAATGAGTTTAGGTATAGAGAATGCTATATAAAAATGAAAGAGTATCATAAATACACTATTTCTAAAAAATAAAATACAGGGTGATCCATTAAAAAAATGAGAAAATCGTAATTTTGTTTTGTAGTTCATCCTGTAAACAAATTTTTGTCAATAATTTCAATTAAACATAAATATATATATATATATATATATATATATATATATATATATATATATATATATATATATATATATATATATATATATATATATATTTATTTATGTATATATATTGTTATGATGTATTGTTTGTGAATGATGAGCAATGAGTGTTTTTAATAATATAGGGTTTTTATCGCGGTTCTCAAAGAATTAGTTTGTAAGCACTTTTTAAATTATCTCTATTATATCTATTATGAAACACACATATATATCTAACATAACCAAAGTAAAATTTAAAATAAACTATCTTGAAATTAAAATTCTTATTAAACTAATTAAATTCTATAGACAATGTAAAATTTAAACAAATATCTTCAAAATTGAAATTGTTATGACACTAACTAAATTATATTAACAAAATTTTGTACCTTTCTTTCACTGAATGCCTAAATGAACTGTTTTCCACTATATAGATTTTAATCACCACTCAATATCTTCGTTCTCAACTTCGGTTATCTTTGTTTTTGTGAAATTACTTTTTCCAATTATCAGCTTCCACCAATTTAAAATATTTTTCTTCACCAACATTTATAAACCACCAAGCAAACCAGCAAACAGCATTTATATTTATTCTTCTTTTCAATATACCAATATCCAATCACCAAATATATTTATATTTATATTTATTCTTCTTTTCAATATACCAATATCCAGTCACCATATAATTATCATAAGTTGATTTATACTAATCTCCAATCATAATATAATTTTTAATCTCTTCCAATATCCTACCAATATTCTTCTAATATACTTTCCAATATTATCAAATTTTAATCACCGATTATTACATACTTTATACTTTCTTCCTAATTCTGACTAAACTGTAACTGATCTGACTTCTTCTTACTAACTGAATGGCTTATTCATGCTAACTCTAACTAACTTTCATACTAAATTGGCCATCTTGAATCCAAATCACCGAGTATTTATACCTTTTCAATCTTCCAGAACCATCTAGCTAGAAATCCTGTTCGATTTGTTCTATTCCCTACCTATATGAATGTTCTGGAAAAAGTATATCTTGGATCCATAGACATAATCATATTCGAGAACGTTCTACCGTAAACAAAGGTCAAATTCTGTATTCTGGAGAATTCTTTAATTTTCTATTGATAATTTTGTTGACATTTAGGCTTTTCAGATCAGAATATACACTTAAATCAGTAACTAACACTCTAATTTAATAAACTACACATTTTAAACAACATATTATTATAACCCCACTTTATATTCGTAATTATTATTTAAACGTCACTTTAAAGAGTATTTTTGGTTGCCTAGTCACATGGCTCACTTAAATATATCTACAACATTATAATTACTAAAATAAAACTTTTTTTACACTTATTACATGCTAATTTCTTAAAAATGCCCTCACATAAATAATTTTTATAAAATTTTCTAGTATATAACTTATTAAAATAACCAAATACTTTTAATATCTAATATTATCTAGTATATAACTTATAAATTAATTTTTTAAACACCAATCATCTCTATATATATATATATATATATATGTATTTAATTTACAAAGGTTCTCCCATCGTTTCTTTGATAAAAATGGAACCTTTCGCCACGCCACTGAAAGCGTTAGAATTATTCACAGCGAGAACTGCTTTTCAAATATCCGATGAGCCGATTATCAACCGGATTTAACATCTACAATCTGTGAGTACGTTCGTTCGATGCTGCTTCAACATTTGACCCAAATTGTACATTATTAAGGACATATACGAGCAGCAGATCTAAACAGATCCCGTAACAAATTCCTAAATGGTAAAAAGATTACATTGCCGGAAACGAGGCTGGCGTGGATGGAGTCGAGAGATACCCCGAAGCGTTAGCAGGTTGGTACAGCGGAAGTGCGAGATAAAGACCGTATTCATATGCAATATTCCGTCAAAGAGAAACGGAATAAATAATACACTTATATAAGATAAATTTAAAAGAGATGCTGATTGAATTTTGAGATCAACAATAAAAAGAAAATTTTATTCTTGTCATCATCAACTGACTCTATTGAAGCTGGCAATGGAATTTCTTGAGTCTATTGTTCAACCTGATTATGGATGTAATAATAAAAAAAGTAAGAACTAAAAAAGGATACCAAATGTACCAATATTACCAATAGTCTAGGCGGGATCTGTTTTGGATTGGACATTTTCCATAGGAAGCTATTTTTTTGCTGGAATCCCTTCAGGATGTGCCCAATATCGATAATCACGATATGCGCCAGTCGCAAACCCTGTGCTAAATTTTTTATTTAACAAAATCTGAAAACAATTGAAAATTTTTTATTTTTTTGCTCCTATTTGCGTTTATAATTCGGAAAATATTGATCCTAGAGAAAAAATTATAAGAAGTTAAAAGTTTCGTTATTCCATTTTACACAATATTTCGTTAGCTAGAAATTGAAAATTTAATGTTTATTGTTGAAAAAATAGCAATAATTGGAAAAAAAAGTACAAAAAAATGAAGTTAATCCTTTAAATGTTTTCGACTTTCTAAACTTGACTTACAAGCTCCATATTCCGCCTAGAAAAAACTTTTTAATATGTTTAAGACGTGTGCTAAATTTTGTTAAAATCGGTCGGATAGGTTTTGCATAATAATTTTTCAATCCAGCCTACTGGAAAAAAATCGCAAATTTTCAAATTTATAATAGGCCCTAAATAAGGCTCTCAGATAGTTGCAAATTTTTTTACACTTAAAGGAAGGCTCAAACTTTCAAACGCTTTTTGTAAAATTCAAATCGGTGTACTAGGATAGCCTAGAAATTTTTTAAAAGTTTTAAACATTTTTTATATTAGGCTTATAAACAAATTGAATAACTTTACGAGCTTTAAACATTTCAATTTCAAAATTTATACACTTAAAGAACATTAAAAGATGCTTCTTTCAAAAAAAAAAAATTCATTCGGCTTACTGGTTGCCGAGATATTGAAGGTCAAAGTTGGCATACATTTGCCGTGTAACCATAAGTGATAGAGGGCTCGTTTTTAAACAAATACCCTCGTCTTGTCAAGTACTTTATATATCAAAAGTTTTACGTAATGCGCTTCATGGCAACATCCATAAAAAAGACAAATAAAAAACCGTTTTCGCGTAAAATGTCGCTCGCAATGCATGAGAGGTGGTGGTGGGGGACATTCACTCGAAATGTGCGCAAAATCATAGCGCGCGCTAAAAATTGCATTATCTCGGCTTCTTGTTAACCAAGTTGGCTCTTTTTTTTTTGAATCGCTGTCTCGGACGACAAGGATTATAAATATCATATTTTCAAATACCATTTTTAATTGCAAATTGGGAAATTTGCAATAAACAATTGTATGTTAAACAAGTATTTACATTTTTTCTTCATGCATTTTTTTTGAGCTTGCAATTTATACATTGAAGTAAATTGTTACTTTTAGTAAACAAATATGTATTTATAAATTGTTAATAAATAATTTAAATTGTTAAAATAAAGGCGAACGAAAAAAAATTTTTTTTATAAATAAACTTTATTTTGACTCAATCTTCAATAATTTTTTTTAAAGTCTTTTTCTTTTTTTGGAAGGATATGTTTAAAGCTCGTAAAGTTATTAAATTTTTTTATAAGCCTTAAAAATGTTTAAAACTTTAAAAAACTTTCTAGGCTCTCCTAGTGAACCGATTTGAATTTTACAAAAAGCGTTTGAAAGTTTGAGCCTTCCTTTATATTTAAAAAAATTTGCAACTATCTGAAAGCCTTATTTAGGGCCTACTATAAATTTGAAAATTTGCGATATTTTTCCAGTAGGCTGGATTGCAAAATTATTATGCAAAATCTATCCGACCGATCTTAACAAAATTTAGCACACGTCTTAAACATATTAAAAAGTTTTTCGAGGCGGAATATGGAGCTTGTAAGTCAAGTTTAGAAAGTCGAAAACATTTAAAGGATTAACTTCATTTTTTTGTACTTTTTTTCCAATTATTGCTATTTTTTCAACAATAAACATTAAATTTTCAATATCTAGCTAACGAAATATTGTGTAAAATTAAATAACGAAACTTTTAACTTGTTATAATTTTTTCTCTAGGATCAATATTTTCCGAATTATAAACGAAAATAGGAGCAAAAAAATGAGAAATTTTCAATTGTTTTCAGATTTTGTTAAATAAACAATTTAGCACAGGGTTTGCAACTGGCGCATATCGTGATTATCGATATTGGGCACATCCTGAAGGGATTCTAGCAAAAAAATAGCTTCCTATGGAAAATGTCCATTATAGTCTGAATTTCTACAGATCCCGCCTAGTCTACAATAGTACCTATAGATACTACCTAATGAAGATAGCAATAACAATTCTGAAAGTGTGAATGTCATTGATACAACTCCTGTACAATCAACTAGCAATACTAAATTTATTTGTCACGGCGATATTGGTAAGGTAATTTTTTCCCCACAAATTTCACTACCTCAAGAGGACAAGGCAATTATTATGGCCAACACAGGTTCGACCAAGCTTGATTGTTTTTATAAACTATTATCAAAGAGTCTCATAATGCAGATAAGTTATTATACCTACAAATATGCGCCTTCTTCTTCTTTGAGTGCCTCTCCTATCGGAGATTGGATATCATTAGGGCGATTCTAATTTTATTTACTGCTATTTTGAATAATTCGTTAGTGGTACAGCTAAACCACTCTCTTAAATTTCTCATCCAGGATTTCTGCGTCCTTTGATTTTTCCTTGCATTATATTTTGTAGGAATGTGTATTTTTGTCCTTTCATCAGGTGGCCAAATTATTCAAGTTTTCACTTTTTTATATTCAGTATAACTTCTGGATCGTTATTTATTCTGCGTATTACCTCTTCATTTGTAATTTTATTCACCCAACTTATTTTTAGTATATGGCGGTAGCACCAGATCTCAAAGCTTTCAAGATTTTTAACATTCCTCTGTTTAAGAGTCCATGCCTCAACACCGTAAGGCAAAGTACTGAATACATAACATTTTAACATTCTAGTTCGTAGCTGAATACTAATATCACGATTACAAAATAATTTTTTTTTTCATTTTTCATTTTTTTTTAAATATGCGCCTATAAAAGCTCAACAACGCAAAAAAACATCACCAGGAGAAATGAAACTTATTCTGGGTTATTCATTGAGAATCCGGTTGTTAATGAAATCTCTCCGAAACGCAGCAATATCAAAATCCATTACCCGAGTTCGTTTTATGCTACTGATTTCAAAATTATATTTCAATGACACCGAAAAATCTCCAGAGGCCTCGAAACCGTATTACATTGAAGAAGTTTCGTCCTTCTTAAAAAATACATTTTTAAAAGCGATGACTGGCAGCACATTTCAATTCGTTGATGAGTCAATGACGAAATTCAAAGGGAAGTCCAGTCGGGATCAGTAACTCTCCTTGAAACTTGTCAAAAGAAGAATCAAACTTTGGACAAGAGAGTATGTTTATGACTAGATGCAAAAAATGCATAAAATTCATAAATGCCAATGAATTTCGAATTTCAGACATCAAAAATCCTATATAGTTTCATACGAGCAATTAGAAAAAACCAACTATGCAACACTATCACATTTTTTACAAGAAATATCAAAATTTTTCTTCCGGCAACTGTTCCTAGCCACAAATGATTGCTTTTTTTTTAATTAGAAACAATATTTCCAAAAACAATGGTTTTCAGAAACTTACTGAGGTAGCTGACGTTCGTGTTGGTAATTTTTGCAAAGAAATATTTTTAGAACCAAATATTTTTAAGTTTTTATTGGAAAATTTTGCATATTTGCCTAAATCTAACCATAAGATACCTTTTGCTCCCGTTGAAATTTCTATATGATAATGATAATCAATGTTTTATCCACCTTCAATCGGATGGGGGCCTTCTTCAAGAGTCACAATCTCTCTCTTGATACAAAAGTAAGAATGCTGCGATGCTACGCCTTCTCTATCCTTTTTTATTGTGTTGAATCGTGGACCTTGAACGAAGATATGTGCAGAAATCTGGAAGTATTTGAGATGTGGCTATATCGGAGAATGCCTAAGATCCCGTGGACTGACCGAGTCACAAATGAGGAGGTCCTCAGAAGAATAAATAAGAACCGAGAGTCTTACTGACCACCATAAAACCTCGAAAGTTACAATTCTTCGGACATATTACGCGAAATGAATCCAGATATGCTCTCCTTCAAGCCATCTTGCAACGAAAAATATTTGGAAAACGAGGTCCAGGAAGAACAAGAAGATCTTGGTTAAAGAACCTCAGAATCTGGTTCAATACAACATCTGTGCAGCTTTTTCGCACTGCTGCAGATAAGATAAAGATTAGATTAGATAGGCACATCAAGAAGAAGAATATGATAATGATAATCAATGTTTTATGCCACAATTCGTCCTGGAATTAACGGCTTTATCACTAATAGTGGAAAATAATAAAGGAGTGTATAATCTGTCTATATGTCCTATTTGGAAAGTTTCAAAAAATCACCGGAAGAATCACCAAAGACTGAATTCTACTAGATACTAGGTGGTGGTGCCTTTATCATTTTGTGTAGTTTGTTTAGCACATTTTTCTTTTAGCATAAAGTTTGTACGATCACATTTATTTTTTTAAATTCTCAGTCGTACTTCTGCAATGGTTATCGCATTAAAAAATGCATCTCGTGTCATGGGAAGCTCAATAACGAAACGGCAATGGCAAATACTAAAAAAGTTAATCGAGGAAATGTGCCACATCCGCTTCTTATTATTAACACGTTCAGAATGAATAATAAAAAAAATGTGCAAGATGAAATTTTCATCACGAACGGCCGGCACGTTGGGCTATGTCACATCCTTCGTCTCTCGCTCGCTGAAAAACTGCGATAACCTTTATATCATAAGTTCGCGATTACAATCAACGAAAGTTTTGAGCATAATGCAATTTATATTCAAGTAATTTACAGGGTGATGATGCTGTGTGTACCAATGTACCGTAACCCAGAAGGTTTACCAACACTTTTTTCCACATCTTCAAATTTGTTAATCTAATTAAAAAAAAATTGTTCTTTCCAAGCAATATCAATAAAAATCTATAGCGCACCGTGGTTTATCGACTTAAAATATCCGACATTTTATAGTTAAATTTCGAAATTTTATATTCGTTAAAATATCTTAATGGTCAATATATTCGAATTGTATGGTTTCACAATGCACGTTAATTCTCCTACAAGAATTACTAAAACAACATCTTCCATAATTGATTATATTGTCTCAGATTTCTCACTCCTTGATGGACGCTCTACAATTATTAATGCAGGACTATCTGATCATGAAGCAGTATATACCAAGTTTAACACTCTTATAGTTTATTTTTATGAACGAGAGAGTAATTAGCATAATTTTAACTGGTAGTTCCGACCACTCCATGGGCGTGCTCAAGAGTAATTGAAAAATTACTTTGAATAATTGTAAAAAATAAATGAATTATTTCAGTGTTATAAAGTGTTATGTGTATGTAAACAAAAGTGACCTCTTTTATCATACACTATATTAGAACTGACTGGCCTACATTAAAAAGGGTTTTAAAAAATTCACATTTTTTTTTAATTTTTAAAAATTACAAAAGAGAAAAAGAGTTTTTAAAACCGTCTAAGGTATGTTAAATAGATGAATAAAAATATTAATATAAAACTTACAGCTACTTGTTACAAATCCAAATCAGATTCAGAAGATGAACTTTCAGAATCAAGATTTATAATAACTGGCTCGATCATTTTATCAGTAATATTGTCCAGCTTCCACATTTTTTCCTCTTCTTTAATAGTGTGATTTACTGCCTTTTCCCAGTTTTCAGGTTTTACATTATTTACAGCCTCCAAAAACAACTGTTTAACATCATGAATTTTAAAAGTGGTATTTTTTCTTGAAACTTCACTCTTTATCTGTGCCCATACCAGTTCAATCGGGTTTAATTCACAATGATATGGTGGGGATCTAAGTACTGTCATTCCACGATTTTTGGCAATTTCATCAATTTCGTATTTTTTAAATTTTTCTTTATGAAGGGCACACAACGAATAAAGTTCCTTTCTTATAGATCCGGGATGGTACGTAATATTTTTTGAACTCAGCCAATTCTGCAAGTCTTTTTTTAACCACTTGGTTGTGGGCAGTCCTTCTATAAGTCTGGAGTGATAACTTGCATTATCCATTACTATTACACAGTTCTTAGGAAGAAGATCTATCATTTGTTCGAACCATTCTTGAAAGACATCAGCGTTCATGTCTTCATGGTAGTCACCGGTACGAGTTGATTCAAAAGTTAATAAACCACCTTCAACAAAACCGTCTGAACTGCCAATGTGTACTATTATCAGCCTGCGTCCCTTTCCTGATGGTGGGTTTAAACCAGTAGATAAAGTTATTTACAAAAGCGTCCCTTTGACTTGTAACAGTTTCATCCTGCCAAAATTTATTTGATGTATGACCCTCGTTGATCCATGTTTCATCAAGATAAAATATTTTTCTTTTTTGGTTTCTCATTTCCTTTATGGTTCTTAGAAAATGTCTTCTCCATATAACAATATCGCTTCTTTCTAATAAAATAGACTTTCTGGGATTCTTTTTCCAGCGGAAGCCTATTTCTTTTAAAAGTTTCCATAACGTACTTCGACTCATTTCTGGGTAATCCTTATCATCTCGAACTGAGACAAGAACTTTATCCAATGTTGGAAATTCTTGTCTAAAGAAGAATTCATGCACTTTCCGTCGAAGTCCTTCTTATAAAATGATATTCTATTTGAAATTTTGGTTTCCCTGGAGCATTACGTGGCATTTGAAAACTACCACATTTCTCTTCTTTAATAACTCTGTAAATCGTAGATTTCCCAACACCAAGTGTACTGCTAACTAACTCAACGGTCTCATCAACACTTTCACATAAACGTTTGTCTGTAAATGATTTAAAACAATTAAATATTAATGTTTTTTCATTAACTGTTAGAGGACCAATTTTTCGGCGTTTACACGGCACTTCCAAATTTTCCATAACACTAGTATACACAATAAACTGCACCTTGCAACTGAAGTACCTACTTTTAGTGAACTGTTAAGAATTTTGAATACGCCACTTGGACCTTCCTATATACAAAATGGAAAAACCCACTATCACATTTTCTGTGGAATAAGTTTAGAAGGTAATTATCTAGTCAATTACTGTCGTAGATTCCTGGAATTAAAGAATTAAATGTTTGATTGTTGAAACCCTTACTTCGTGGAATGCACTCATTTCAGATAAAATAAAACGTTTTATTTTATCTAAAGAATTAAACTTTATTTTGCAAATAGGCAAAGAATTAAACTTTATTTTGCAAATAGATAAAATAAAACGTTTTATTTTATCTAAAGAATTAAACTTTATTTTGCAAATAGGTAGGTACTTATTAAACTTTTATTGGTTATATATAACCAATAAAATAAACATCTTACATTTCTTGCAAATTCATTAGTACCTGTTAACCTCCATCACTCCGACACTGGCAACCTTATTTAGGGATTAGTAAACCTCACAACTATTGTATTCTATTCTGCTCCAACCTTTATACCTGGTGGTCATACTCAATTTAAAATTGTTTTCCTATATACTTCTGTAAACTTGTTGACAAATATCTGTTTTTCATTGAGTCACCCGTATCAACAGTTTAGGGATTTGCATACATAATTTATTGTTTTATTACTCTCTCATACATAAAAATACACTATAACAAACAATCCTCGAAAACCCAAAGTTTAGGTAGGATTTTTTCCGCTCAGAACTTTCGTAAATTCCAAAATTTGTGCTTGACTTCTGGGTGACACTTTTCCTCTGTGGACGTGGACTATAATTTCAGTGATTTTTTAGATAGGCTTGTCTGTATTTTAAATAAGGCATTTCCTTTAATTAGAATTCAGTATCGTTGATTCTGTAAAATTTCTTGGTATTTTTATAAATAGCAACCTTAAATGGTCCCTTCATAATGATTTGTTCAGTAAAAAACTAGCCTCAGCTTGCTATGCAATAAGATATGTTTCGAAGGAAATTAATTTAGCATCTTCCAAAATAACATATTTTTCTTTGTTCGAGAATCATCTTCGATATGGCCCTCCTTTTTGGGGTTCTAGTACAACTGCCCAATCTGATGTTATTTTTAAATTACAAAAAAGAGCAATACGGTATCTTTTTGGCCTCAATAGAATACACATTGCAGAAGCTACTTCAAAAATTACGGGATTTTAACTCTTCTCTATTTGTATATTCTAGAAACTAGATAATACTTTATGAAAGTTTATTCATAAAGTATTATCTTTTATTTTGTGATATTGACGATTTATGTAATTTTGTTATTGTTATTTTTTTGGCTTTTTGTAAGCTTTGTCCATAAAATTGTACAATTTTCCGTGACAATAAAGCATATTTCTATTCTATTCTCTTCAGTACATACAAAATTTAGAATATTATGGTATTGAAGCTCTGTATCGTTTCGGTTTTTTGATGTTAGTTTTTGACGTTCGAAAGAAACCAATTTAAGACACTGTCTTTTCATACTGTTTCCATCTTGTCCAGAATCTTTGACTACGTCATCGTTTCGTCGTTTGGGTTCTTACATAAGAAAAGAACCCGTAGTTATCTTCATTACCCCAAGTCGAGCGAAATGTCTTCCAATAAATAATAATACCTCTTCGACGATTGCCGATTGTTATAAAGTAGGTATTGCGTGCAGATCTCATAAGGTTAGTTAACTTTTGGTTCGCAATTACTATTTCAAAAGCGGTTCATTGACGACGGTTGTTAAGCAGTCGGTTGGATGGTAGATCGGGGCGGTTGGATCGTCGATCGTGGTCGTCAAAATACAAAGTCGTTGTAGAGGTGGACGCTGCATGTGACGAACAAAATATTTCCTTTTACTGTTTTTTTTTCGAAAGGTAGAAAGACCTTGTAGAGAATAAATGATTAATTTTTTTCAATGGTCTCAGCAGCAAGTACATAGCTACCGATTTTTTTTCGATTATGTGCTCTTTGGAGATGAGGCTACATTACACAAAAATGGACCAGAGATTCATCAGTGCATAGTAATTTTCATTACTAAATAGCGGATAAAACGCAAAGATAAGAATTGCGCATTTTAATCCACATATTTTTGTAAAAAATGCAAGAATGTGCTTAAAATATGCAAATAATGTTTAAAATATGCAATTAATTTGAACACTAGTTTGAACATATTGGTATCGAAATAGAAATGGTCATAAAAATCCTGTATAGTAATGTAAAACTTTATTATTTGAACTATATTATACTACCAGTGGCGCACCCAGATATTGTCTCAGGGGGTTTTTGAAATTTTTTTATGCTACCTCCATTTTGAGTCCCTAAAATTTGGATTTTAGTTTAAATTAAAGTACTAAAGATAGCAGTGCCAAAGCTCAGGTATCTATTATCCTTCCTACCAACTAAAACCACCCTCTCTTACTTGTGCGTAGTTGACTGTCCCACGTACCGTACTCCGAAAGTGGGGTGGCCGCTGTAAGGATGACGACATTTTTGGAACACTCCCTTCTCTTATCTAGATCTTATCTATTGTTCTGAAGCTATTTTCTTGTGGCATTTTAAAGTAATTACTATTTTAATGGGAATAAACCACAATTGAAGGTTAAAATAAGTTTATTGACGTTTGACATTATTCCAACTTGTAAATACAATACATTTTGGAGAAGGCTATCGCCGTATTCCCGTTATCCTCCGCCAATCCTTCCGGTCCAAGGCAAGCTCCTCCTCCAAACCTCTCGATTCCATCGCTCTTCTAATTCCTTCATTCCGTGAGTGTCGAGGTCTTTTTCTTCTTCCAGGTGGCTTCCATTTGTGAAGTTTTTGGGGCCAACGTTCGTCAGGCATTCTCAATGTGTCCAAACCATTTTGAACCTTTTCTTTCTATTCTGTCAATGACCGTTTTTGTAGCATTCATGTTATTTCTTATAGATTCGTTGGTCTTCCTTTCCTGCCTTGATGTTCTAGCACTTCTTCTCAAATAAACCATTTCAACTGCCAACAATCTTCTCTTCAGATCTGCATTAAGTGTCCATATTTTAGAGCCATGACAAAGAACTGGTTCAACCATGGTTTGCCCTATTCTTTTTTTGTTCCTTTTGGAATGTTGCGATCCCACCATAAGGAGTTCAGACATCCTACAATTTTACGTCCCTGATTAATTCGGTGTTTAATTTCGGTTTCTCCGTATTCCATTAAAATAGTAATTAGATCTTATCTGTGTCGTTGGCCCGGTTGGTGGTTCTCTTCTTCTTCTTTCTTTATAATGACTGTTTTGATGTAATCGTGAACACTATTCCATCCCTCCATACTTCCCGTCATCTTCACGATTAACTCTCTTACAGTCACAGGGTTCATACCTATTTCTTTATACATTCTGTTTCTCTTCACTGTACATCTATTACACTTCAGCATTGTGTGAGTAACAATGTCGGAATATTCGCAGTATAGGCATTTATCTGTTTTTTCTGAACCTATGAAGATACGCCCTAAAACAGACAATCTACCCAGTCGCTTCGGCTCAGGATCAGCATCTTGGTCCACTGGGCAACATCTTCCTTGTTGTTCCACTCTTCTTGCCATCTTTCCATTGATCTTTCCCTTTCTCCTTTTTTTATAGCTGTTGTCAAACGCTCTCTGCTCTCATAGAGATATCTCTTTTCTACTGCTAACACATGCAGAGGAACACAACCTGTGATGGTCCACAAGACCGCCGCAGATACAGTCCTGTAGGTGCATGCTACTCGCAACAGATTCGTTCTGTCTACTTTTGTCATAAGCCTAATATTAGGTATCTATATCTAAATATAATGAAAAATATTATTAATTATTGTGTATTTATACAATAATTATTGTGTTCTACATATTTAAAGTGGTAATTTAATTATTCAATTAGCGTTTTGGATTTTTTGTATTGTGTGTGAAAGACAAGTTACATTTTCCTACTATTCTTTACGTATTTTTTATTTTATATGCCCTGAGGGGGGGCTTTAACCCCCAAAACCCCCATTCCCTGGATGCGCCACAGATACGAACAGGGATTATGAGAAGAATATAAATATGAGAAAAAATATAAAAGTTTATATCATAATTCAATACTTAGTTGGAGACGGGATTCAAGTGCCCCTATTTTTTATTCTGCCATCCCAAAAATCAAAGATATTGAATAATTTTTCTTGTTGTGCTCTTAAATCATCATTTTAGTGAGATAATCGAAAAAAACAACTTAGGAAAATCGTAAATGTCGACATTCACCCGACTCTGATCATTTTTTTTTACTTTTACCAGCAGTTAGAAAATAACAGATCTTCGAATAACATCAGGAACTCTAATAGCAGTTTAACATTCAACATTAAAATTGGTGGTAACATGAACGAAATCTCGAAATCTGCACGACACCTTAGGCTTGTCCTATTCCGAGACAAAGAACATTTGGGGTCAATAAAATCTGTCCTGTGAAATATATCGACGATTTTATAATCTTCGATCTAGAAAAATAAGTACATAGGTCAACAAATTTATATGTTTTTGAAAAATTATATGCGACAAAAAAATAGTTTCTCTTTTTAAAAGCAGGGACTACTTAATTATGGATGAGTCACTGGAACAAAAATACCAAATAGGACAAATTATCAATCATCATCAGTCTCTTTTAAATGTATGGTTGGACATGCAACGATGTGTGCACTAAAAACTTATTGCATCATCTTCCTAATCCTGATATCCTAGTAATTTCCTATCATTGTTAATTTCTAACTGCGCCAAATTTTCCATTTAAAAATGGATTGGTACAGCTTAATTCTTCGTAAGCTTCTACAAGTCACTTGATTTTATATTCAGTACTTTTTGTCGTCTATAAGAACGCCAGGTGCGAGAGTAATAATATATTTTAATATGATTTGTTAAGTTTCATTATATAAACCGTTCGTCTAATTACTCGATTTTTATTTCAGATGATTGCAGTTCTTGCTCGAATACGATCGTCTTGGGATTAGGTAAGAGGAATGCAATAAAAGTTAATGTTAGTATTAAAACCGTTAAGACATTATGTTAAACTTAATGATAATAATGAAATTGTCGTTTCTTCTATTTCCTTTTGAAACAAAAAAGATATTATGACGAAATGAGGAGATTGTTTAACTAAATGGCCTGCAGATATTTGACATTTAGACGAGATCTCATATTAAATGCACTCTGAAAGTTTTTTGTTATACAATGCGCTCCGCTAAAGATTTGATCAAGTATGGTCGTTAAATATTATTCAGTAAGGTATTTCCTATTAGTTTATTCGTAGATCGTCGGCTGTATGCAATAGTGACACAACACAAAAATTGGTAATTTTTTTCAAAACATTGGTTTAAGCTTTGTCTGCCAATATTATTTGTTTTACTACAGGGATTTGGATTTTTGAAAAAAATAACTTTTGGTGTATTTGGGAGAGCATTAGGTAGCCTTTAATGAATTGTAACACAGACTTTTAAATTCAACCATTATTTTGAGTTGTGCCACTATTGCACATCAACATTTTGTCTTTCAAGGCTGATTAAGGCAAAGACAAAACTGACATTTTTTTGTTAACAATGCTTTAAATGTCGATAGAAATCAGCGTAAATTGGTCAAACACTCTTGTCTTCACAGAGGCTAATAAGGACTTTTTTCTTTTTTTCTAGTTCTTTAATATCCGTGCTTTCTAAATCTTTTCTTGATGGTATCAACTGATCTGTACTCCTCTTGTGCAAATGAAGTTTTAAAGTAGTAGTGAGTACCAGAGCTTTTTTTTACATGAATTTCACAAATATCGTTGAAATGAAAAGTATTTCTTTGGACATCTTCTTGGGAACACGGGAAGCTTTGTTTGGTCTGAGTGTGTTAATGCAAAGATGTTTGGATGTAAACGAAGACCTTTACGTAGGTTTCATAGATTTTGAGAAGGCCTTCGATAAAGTCAGACACCAAAAGCTGTATGAAATCCTAAGAAGCAAAAACATCGACAGTCGCGACATTAACATCATATCCAGGTTGTACTGGGGACAAACAGCAAAAATCAAAGTTGATAATGAGTTAACCGAAGAAATTGAGATTCGTCGAGGTGTGCGTCAGGGTTGTGTGCTTTCTCCACTATTATTCAATATATATAGCGAAATAATATGTCAGGAAGCGCTTCTAGAGCAAAACATTGGTATGAACATTAACGGAGAGTTAATTAACAATATACGATACGCTGATGACACGCTAAAAGTAACAGATAACCTAGCAAATTTACAGTTTTTGATGGAAAACATAAACACCCATACCAAAAAGTATGGTCTAAAACTGAACATCAAAAAGACTAAATTCATGATTGTAACAAAGAAGCTATACTCCAATGTGAATTTAACCATAAATAATCAGCTAGTTGAAAGAGTTAAGTCCTACAAATATTTAGGGGTTTGCTTCACTGATACTAATGACCAGACAAGAGAAATCAAGAGGCGAATAGAGATAGCGAGACAATCGTTTGTCAAAATGAAAAAGTTCCTATGCAGCCGGGACATAAATATAAACTTAAGAACGAGAATGTTAAGGTGCTATGTTTTCTCCGTTCTGCTGTACGGCATGGAAGCCTGGACACTGAAAAAGATAAACATCAAAAACATGGAGGCATTCGAGATGTGGTGTTACAGGAGAATGTGGAAAATACCATGGACAGAAAGAGTAACAAATCAAGATGTTCTGCTGAAGATGGGGAAGGAATGCGAAGTGATAAAAACCATACAAACGAAAAAACTGGAATATCTGGGCCACATAATGAGAGGAGAAAAGTACTCTCTGCTTAGACTCATAATCCAAGGAAAAATCTCGGGAAAGAGAAATGTGGGACGTAGGACGTAGGACGTAAGATTTCCTGGTTGCGAAATTTAAGGGAGTGGTATGGGTGCAATTCAATACAGTTGTTCAGAGCTGCAGCCAACAAAGTAAAGATTGCTGTGATGGTAGCCAACCTCCGATAGGAGACGGTACTGCAAGAAGAAGAAGGACATCTTCATTGAAAATTGTCCATGTTTTAGTATTTAACTTTTTCAATTCAAAAAAAATCATGACATAATTCGTGTATTTCGAATGGTTTTTTTGCAACGAGCAGTTCGAATTAGCATAGCGTAATAAGTCGGTAGAGAAATAGGCCCTCCTTTTAAAGCTTTAGTGATGTTTCTTTCTATTAAAGAGTGGCAGCTGTCACCCTCATTTTAAGTATGGTTGACAACTAAATAGCGATGAGTTATAGAAGAAATTTTGAAATGAGTTACAGCGTACTGATCTATTGAAATTAGGTATCTACTTGTTTTTTCCTTGGCCACCACAATTGTCTGTCTATTATGTGCCACTGGTTGGTCTGTGAGCACAGTGCGCTCATTTTCAAGCATTCTGTCAGGGACGTATTGATAATAAGGAAGATGGTCGGTTTGGAGAAGTCCCAGTTTGTCAGCTAGTTCTTGGTGGATAATATTTTCTACTGAGTCATGGCAATCTTTATAATCAGTACCGACAAACGCCTGGCAGCCCAGCTCTAAGATGTTATATGGTTTCTTGGGCTTGACATCCATATCGGCATTTATCCTTGGACATCTTCATTGAAAATTGTCACTGTTTTAGTATTTAACTTTTTTAGGTCAAAAAAATCATTATATGACATAATTCGTGTATTTCGAATGGTTGTTTGCAACGAGCAGTTTGGATTAGCATAGCGTAATGAGTCTGTAGATACATAGGCTCTCCTTTTAAAGCTTTAGTGATGTTTCTTTCTATTAGAGTGGCAACTGTCACCCTCATTTTGAGTATAGCCGACAACTAAATAGCGATGAGTTATAGAAGAAATTTTGAAATGGTTTACAGCGTACTGGTACATTGAAATTAATTACTTGGTTTTTTCTTGGCCACCACAATTGGCTGAATAAAATATGAATTTCAAATCATCAGAATCGGTTTTTATAGATAGGCACGAACCAATTTCTATGGCAACTTTACTGTCTTCTCCTTCGTGCCAAACATAGCTGTGAAAATTTCCCAGTCCCTTTTTCTAAAGTTCACATATAAAGAAATGATATGTTGACAGCTTAGATTTATAATAGAAAGCGGAAACGTCTTCTTTTGGTGTCGGTAGAGCAGCTTGTAGGTCAAAACAAGCAACTTTTTGTTAGTTACATTCTCCTTGTCAAGCTTAGCTCCCGGCTTAAGTTTTTATCCTTACGATGGTTATTATAAGAATCTTCTAGGGCTATTTTTCCTTCACTGCTCCAATTTTTGTATTTTTCACAATACTGACATTGATTTTTTTAGTAGAAAAGAATACATAGTTAAATTCATAATTAAAAAGATTACGATATAAACCAATTTTTACAAATTCATCATTGCCTCTTTGGCAATCAGCTTTATAATCATTGTACAGAGCTGTCAATGTTTTACCTTCTTCTATATATTTTTTAAAATGTTACGTATACAGTGTACTATACTATGGAGTGGAATCATGGACGTTAAATCTAGACACAATGAGACGACTTAACGCCTTTGAAATGTGGACATATAGAAGAATTATGAGGGTTTCCTGGGTAGATAGAGTTACGAACAATGAAGTACTGAGAAGAATAGGTAAAGAGAAGGAAGTTGAACTTATAATTAAAGAAAGAAAGTCACAGTATCTCGGACATGTGATGCGGGGCGAGAAGTATGGCATCCTGCGACTCATAATGCAAGGAAAGATAGAACGGAAGATGACGAATTTCATGGCTCAAGAACCTGAGAGAATGGTTTGGATGCAGCTCAAAAGAACTATTTAGAGCTACTGCCTCAAAAATTAAAATAGCTATGATGATTGCCAACCTCCGTAGCGGAGATACACCTGAAGAAGAAGAAGATATATTTTTTTGACCTACTACTTCGACAATAGTGGCTCTCCATTGTCGGAATTGTAGAAAGGTGGTTACAAATTCTGTTCATAGTTTCGTTACAAAATGTTTTATGCATGCTATGTTTACCTCTTTAATCGTTGCTTATAAAGCCACTTTCCGTCTTCCCAATAACCGTTCGAATACATCTATTAGTAACTCCAATGGTGGATATGACAAATCTTTTGCACACTCTTATTTTTTTCTGACCCCAGTTTTCCAAATAAAATGCATGATAATAACTACGTCTTGATGTGTTACCTTTATCTGCATATCGATATTTTGGCTCTCGGATCTCAGCATATAACTTTGTTGTTCATTTATATTTCTCATTGACCAATATTTTTCAAAGATGAATTTTTCATCATGGCTTAGCATCCATATCGGCATTTATCATTTTTGAGGATCTGTAACAATATATTTCAGGTAATTTTTAGTTGGGATAACCTGATCCTGAATTGCAAGTGGAAACCCTCAATCTCGGGAAACATCTTTACTGATGTCAACCAATAGTTCGACTCTGTATTGTCGACATATTCTTGGCTGATCTTATTGAGAAGTCGCTGCAGAGGTTTACTCATCTAGGTGTATATTTTTTCTTGCTTGGTCAGGTAGTTGATGCACATTTCTTGTTACCTCAGTTTAAGCAGCCTTGTATCATCTACTGCGCAAATTGCTCGAGGTAAAGTAGATGTCTCAGCCTGTACCTAAAAATAAGTTCTTAAATTAGCAACCTTTTTATCCAGTTGCTCACCTATATCCCTAACTCCGCTTCCAACTTGATATCGCGGTACTGTTGTTCTCTTATTATTCTCTATTATTATTATTGTTCTTATAGAGTTATCATTTTATTTACTACTTTGCAAATAATGCGCGTGGACTACAGTTTAAATGTATTGCATAAAAAGAAAGAAAAAAAAACAAAACGAAAAACAACAATTCCTTTAATGCAACTTATTAAACTATTTTTTCGCAGGTAAATTTCTCAATTCCTGTCATTATATTTATGTAAGATGGTGTAGGCATTGTTGAGGAAAACGTTGAATATCAAGTAGTTGGCCAACGGATCGATATTAAAGAATAACCGTCCCTATAAGGACGGTTCAAAAAAAGCATGACTAACTATGTTTAGCAACAACGGGATAAAATGGAATGAAACGGCAATTAGAGGTTTCAACATCGAATTAATTTGATAAACGTTTTATTATTAGACAATGCAGAAGCAGAACGATACATAATTAAAAATGCCTATACAAACCGGTACTGGAGTAAAATTTGGGCGTTTTAGCTCAAAAAAATTATTTTCTTTCTTCGAATGTTAATTAACTATCCATTACAATACAGTCAAAACTTTCTTAAAATTTTCTAATACAGGACAAATTTTAAGGTCCAAGCATCAAATAAATTTTTATAAACTTATGCTTCAGTTCTTGCTGTACCTAAAATCACTTTGATTTTGTCAACCCCCATCATTTTGAATACCTTTAACAAGGATTGTCCTGTTATTCTTTATCTATTGTTGATATTCCTTGCCTATATCTGAAAGATTTCTTAAATATTGACATTTTAAAAAGTTTCTGAAACTAATCTCTTATGGCATGTCAATTAATTATTTTATTACTTTTCCGTACAGCCTGCAGAACGTTGGTGTTACTATAACCACGTCTATAGTTATCGCACATGGTTTTACCTCCTTTGTATGTACTGGTTAAATGAATAGTTTCTTGGGTTTGGCATTCATTTCGGTATTTGTTATTTTGGACTTGAGGATTTTAGATTTTAGGAAAGAATTTAGAGCATTCTATAAGAAAGTTTGAAAAGGTGGGTGGAACGCTATAAAGAACTGCTTACTATCGAAGTAGAAGATCCAAATCAACCATCCCCAGGAGCAAGCAACAATATACCATTGGAGCCTCCATTAATTCAAGAAGTACGGGATGCAATAAAACACCTAAAAAATAATAAATCTCCAGGAAGTGATGGTATGCCCGCGGGATTCATTAAATGTGGAGGTTCTACTCTGACTAATCATATATATATATAAAATCATACTGAGAGCGTGGACTGAGGAACAAATCCCGGAAGAGTGGTGTATTGGGATCGTTTGCCCGCTACACAAAAAGGGTGATCAATTGGAATGTAGAACCTATAGGGGAATAACCCTCCTTAATACAGCATACAAAATATTTTCGAGTATTTTATATGGTCGCCTGAGTGCGTATTCAGAGGAGCTTCTTGGCGAATATCAAAGTGGTTTTAGGCCTGGTCGATCAACAACAGACCAGATCTTTGTGCTAAGGCAAATACTGGAAAAAATCAATGAATTCAATATCGACACATACCATCTTTTCGTAGATTTTAAATCGGCCTTTAATAGTGTCCTAAGAAATAAATTGTATGAAGCCATGGATGAATTCCACATCCTCGATAAACTGATAAGATTGGTTGAGGCTACAATGCGTAAAGTTGTTTGCAAAGTCGAAATACAGGGCGAACAATCACAGGCATTTGAAACGCATGTTGGGCTGCGACAGGGAGATGCGCTGGCGTGTCTCCTTTTCAACATAGCTCTGGAAAAGGCGGTCAGGGATGCCCAAATAGACAACAGAGGAAACATTTTTAATAAATCATCCCAAATTTTGGCATACGCAGATGATGTTGACCTAGTTGCCCGCACAACAAGCAAGCTAGAAGAAATGTATACCATCTTGTCAAATGCCTCAAAAAATATGGGCCTGCAAGTAAATGAAGATAAAACTAAGATAATGGCATCAACACCACACAATAGAGCCAGAAACATCGGCCACCAATTCACGGTTAATAACTCTCCCTTCGAAGTGGTGGACAAATTCACATACTTAGGACATTCCTGATGTCAACTGATAGGTACTTATGTGGTTATATCAATATCCTGTTTTCCATTCATCCGGTATTTTCCCCGTATTAATATATTTGTTAAACATTGTATTTCAAATGCCTTTTATCATTCTTTTCAATTTTTCTGATCCATATTTCATCCAATCTGCCATTTTTCGTTCTATATTTTAATTTTTTAATTTATTTTTTGTGTTGTAATATTCGTTTCAATTTTCTTGCGGCAGTTCTTTGAAATAAGTCCCATTCTTCTCCCTTTACTAATTGTAAGCCAAATGTTTCGTTTTCGAGGCTAAGCTTATATACTGGCGTTGTATTACTTGTTTCTCTATAGTAAAATACTGAGGCGAGCGTCACGGAAATATCGCCACAAGATGGCGTCGTCACGGGTAGCGTCATAGAATAACGGTTCGTGACATCGGTTCACTACTGTCGATCAATTCGTTTCTATTCATCATATATTTATTCTAACCATCATATCTAAGTTATTATGCGAGAAAAGATTTCTAAGATAAATTCTGTAAAAATTGTTCTTTCGAGTGGCAGATCTTTGGGAACCGTATACCAGAGTACTCAAAAGTTTCTACAGAAATTAAGCGGAAAAAGCAGTTGCTCATATTAAACAATATCAGAAGTGCTTAGACTACCACCGTATTTTTGTATTTTCTATGTAAATTAAAAGAGAAATAAAAAAAAGATAGGAAATAAAAAAGTGTTAAGAAAAGATGATTGATCATCGTCGTTCGCTTTCTTATATCAATGTAACGAATATTAGCGATGCAAATCGTATTGGGCGGGTGTTCTAGCGAGATTCCTCATCTTGAACACAAACATATACATATTAATATTAATTCCAAAGCGTGTGTTGAAAATATTTTCGGTGAAAGTGGAATTCTTTACAAAACTAACGCGTAGATTTATTCATACTAAGAAACCGTCGTCCTTGCCTTATTTCGAGATTATTTCAGATCGTTTTCATAAATTAAAACACCGAGATTAATTATGCGTTAAATACGGATTTACTAGCCGTGAAAAACGGTGGGTAGACATTAAATTATCTATGCTATAGAAATTACAACACTACCAGCGTGGAAAGTGGGACTTTTCAGTATGAGCATGAAGAATTTTCAAGGAAAAGGTGATAACTAAAACGATAAATGGTTTGTGCTATCTTTTCTATGAAACACTTCATTTTATAAGTTAACAAGGATGTTAACTTACGAAACGAAAAGTTTGAGAGCACACCAGCCTAATATTCGTCATTATGATTTTTACTTTAGAGTACTATGTGAGTTTTCTTCAATAATTTCCCTCATGCGAAATAGCCACGTTAGACTTCTTAGGTCGAGTGGAAAGGTGGCTAAGTACCCACTCACATTAAATATAACCTTTCGTTTCATTTATATTCTGTGTTGGAAAACCAACTATAATTTTATAAATTTCTATTATTTTAAATGAACTTACCGACACCCCTGTAAATTGCCAGATCTCTGATTACCTTATGCTGTCAAAGGCTACACCTATTTGACATTCAGATACTTCCTTCCTCAGGCTCGTCAAGTATCTCAATGAATAACATCGTTCACAGCTGTTTTTTTTCTCGCACAAAAAATTTTTGGTTCTCTTTCTTTTGCGTTTCGTACGATATAAGAGCAAAGTAGTTCATTTAATCAAGTGTATAGTGTTTTGTATTGTTAATAAATCAGTAAATGACAAACAACAGAATCAGCAACGTACCTTCTACTAAAATCCTGTAAGTAAATCCAATTTGAAAGGTTGTTTGGACCTCCATCGTTTGGAGGTCTCCCAGGTAGTCTCGATGTATTGTTTTTCAGACCTTGCAATTTTTGCGAGCGTCTCATCTTCCATTCTACTGGTGTGGTCTCTCTACTACCTGCGTCTTTGTCTAGCCCGTCTTAGGATATCCCGGATGTCGCAAACAAACCCAATAAGTTTCTCTCTAATCCTATTTACTTTGGACATTTGCTGTTCTTTGGTAATCTCTGTCGAAGTGATCACAAAATGGAGAGGCTGGTGGTCCAAGGAAGGTCTCAACGCGCAGAAAGGCATTGTACCGATCAAGTATTTAACGTTGATGAAACGGGACTGTATTGGAAAAAAAATGCCTACCGTACTTACATCGCAAAGGATGAAAAAACTGCAAGTGGACATAAAGTAAGTAAAGATTGAGTAACATTATTGCATACTTTGTAGCAATACATCAGGGGATAGGATGTTAAAACCGCTCTTAATAAATAAATCTCTTAGACCAGCGGTCCGCAACCTTTTTGATATTGCGACCCCAAAATTAAAAAAAGAGTTATGAGTGACCCTAGAAAAAAAATCACTAAATTAATAAGTGCAAAGGTTGGTCCAGGACGAAATTTTTATTCTCCATGTTGTACTTAGCTGTTTTTATTTCGTAAATTATAAAGAGTTTATTTATTTTAGAAAGTAATATTAGAGCAAACTATGCATTTAACATAATATTTATGATTAAATTGTGCATTAAATATGACAAGCAATTATTTTAACATTTTATTTAAAAAAAAAAATAGGTACATATAAGTTTAAAAACGAATGTGAACCTTTTGCTTGCACACTTGCAGTCAGTATATTAATTATTGCTGATATATTATCAGAAAGAGACACCCTTAAATCAGGTTCTATGTTAAGTCTGGAGCGATATTTTGTTTTTATAGCAGTCAATGTGGAGAAAGCTGTCTGGCACAGGTATGTAGATGAGAATGGCAGCAATTTCAGCTGAGATGTTTTGTATAACAGTGAATATTCCTTTTCCATCATTATCCAGAACTTGGATAGATCCGTGGTTTTGAAAATAGATCGAATTTACCTGAATGTCAACTAAGGGCAGAGTCTCGAGCTAATGTAGAGCCAAATCAATCTGATTCAGATGATGGTAAGTCATTAGCGGACTTTGTTGAACAGCAACCTAAAAAATTAACAAAATTCTGTATTACTACTTATATCTAGAGATCGGTTTCAATATATCATGACAAATATTCACTGCAATCATAACACCCAACTAGATAAGCCAGATAAGTTCTCTAAAATGAGACCAATCTTCGAATCTCTTAACAAAAAATTCTTCGAATATGCTCTACTAGAAAAAAAACACAGTATAGATGAAGCTATGGTGCCCTATTTTGGGCGCCATAGTGGCAAACAATTTATCCGGGGAAATCCCATTCGCTGGGGTTACTAGTTTTGGGTTGGAGCAACAAGACTTCAAGTCTATCACCACAATATAGTCATTTAGGTTAACGGTCAAGTGTTGCTCGTAAATACGCAGATTTGAATTGAATTGAAGTTCAGAAACATAAAAGGTACAGGTAACATAAGAGTAAATAGACTTCCAGAATGTCACCTAAAAACAACAAAAGAGATGAAAAATTAGAGAGAGTTGCTTTTAACTATTCAATGGTACAGCTGTACAATGAAAACATGGATGGAGTTGATAGAAGCAACCAGAATATTGCTCAGTATCGAACAACTATACGAGGAAAAAAGTGTTCAGAATTCATACCTCATACAAAAACAGGATGGTGGAAAACTTGTCCAGTTATCATTCCGAAGGGCTATTGCAGTTGAGCTGTTAGAAACATACAAATGAACCACCAAAAGGGGTGCTTCAAAAGCCCCAAGCAATCGAAGAGAACACTCACTGGAATGGAAAACAGCTCATTTAAAGAATTGAAGGACGAAGGACCACCAACCGAGGGCTAGAATGAAATACAGATTAAACACTACCTTATATTTAATGCTAAGATTAAATAGCAATTTCTGATATCTGTCCGAAAACACTGTGATATGGGATATTTCACTACACTTTTCACTGAGGCTATTTTCACTATTACATATTATTACAAGTAGAATTGCTTAGCGAAATGTCATTTCTATGTTCAAAGCGAACTACTGGCAACACTGATGGTTTAAATAAATGAACTGTTCATATGAAAATTATAACTGCGGTTTTAGGAAACATTGATTACTATAAATGATTGGCTTGATAATATTTATGAATAATAATGCGATGCGAACTACTTAGTTACAAATATAATATATTAATAAGGGAAGCGATTATTTTGCGAGCTAACGATTTCAGCTTACGTGATTTGCGACCGACTTTGGTAATAGCTTTTTCTCAACTGACTGATAAATGATAATATTCAAATTATGCAGGCAGGCAGCGGTGGGTTCTTACCCCAAGAAGTACCGTTAAATATCTTCCTTCATTTTTTTTAAGAATTGCAATATCGGCATAGTTGAAAATTTATATCGAGTGGAATGGAATTTCACCACTCATGTTACGATAGGTTAGATCATTTAATAATCTATCAAGTACAGCAACGAATCAATATAAATTGTACTTAATAATAAATATAATTCTGGAAAAAAAACTATTCATTTAAAGTAACTCCAGAAACACACCGATACTGAAGGAAAGGGACATATTATATTGCACGCGGATGGAAAACATGGTTTTATTGATGAAGCGAATCTTGTGTTTTTGTCAAAATCCAAATTGGCTGATTATTACGATAACATGAAGACGGAGATGTTTGTAAAATGGTTGAAAGAAAGGCTGCTTCCAAGTTTACATGAACCGTCTGTTATATTAAATATTATGTTTTTTTATGAAATTAAGCCACAATTATTGGTTGTGATTGTGATGAAAATCACATTTTTTTGTACAAAAAAAAGTTTTTTTTGTACAAATGTCTTTGTTCGAACCAGAAAACGTTGTTTCTCATCCTCGACACAACGTATTCTAAAAATCGTAATAAAAACAGATAACATAGTTATAAATTCTGAATTTAAAACGTGCGAACAACCGCTAATGAATAACATTCACTGTCTAATGGATCTGAATCCATCAATTTCCATAATTTATCATCCGTCCCATACAAACAGACGCATTTTGCGGAGATCGAGACGGATTTTACTAGCAGGCACATTTTCAAGTGCATATCAATTTGTTGAAGAGCTCTACAATGTGCGAATTGGTCAGTAAAGCTTTTTTTTGGCGTTTTAATGCCTGGCCGTGCATCAATTAGCCGAATCGAGATACGGCGGTCGTTTCTCCCGTGGGAGACGCTTTTAATTCGACTTCAATTAAAATGGTCTGGTGCAGAGCGATAACGATCTGTTCATATCAATTAAACGAGTAGATGATAGTGTTTTTAATGGATTTGGCGGTAGGCTTTCGGTTTCATTATAGCTTGAAACAAAGTCTATGTAACAAAACCGAATTAAAAGATAAATAAAGCAAACCGATCGCAATAAAGCACTTGAATTTATAATAATTACAAGAAAATTACTCTAGGTAGCTCGGAGGTGAGTATATCAGCCATCAGAGCCGAATGTTTTGGTCGATTTTCCACTACAAAATCAAAAGGTATTGCTGAAGTCGTCGCTTCAAAGGCTCTGACCATGTAGAGACGTAATTTTTCTTATTAAATAGAGGAGAAAATAGACAAGAAAGTAAATATGGGAAGATGTCTCCATTTGCGGAGAACAACTAATATATCTGCTAATAATAGAGATAAAGATGATCCCATGGTTGATTCTATTTTTTTTTTTTGAAAAACATCTAGTTGAGAATAAATGTTGTCTGTGCAAGTGTGCAGTGTTAGTAGCTCCATAGTAGTTGATACATTCAGTTTGTTTGTTTTTTATTTAGAAAATAACCGCATTAACTACGAGCTACATTAGCGGAGTAAAAAAAAATACAAGTGTTTTTGTGAGCAGGAATTAATGCTCTTGAGACATATGATGAACTGAAATTCTTAGTAGCATCAGACCATCAGATCCCCAAGACTTATTTGCTAAGGATCCTATCAATTTAAGCAGCTTTTTTGGCATGAAATAGTTAGACTTTCGATATGATTTTTCCATGATAGACGTTCGTCGAATATCATCCCCAGAAAATTTATATTTGTGGTGTAGTTTATTTTCCGTTGTGTTGGATATTTTTTCCGTTTGATATTTTTTTTTATACTCGAATTCTTTAATTTTATAGGAAAGTGGTCACTGCCTAGTAAGTCATCCAGAATTGTCCATTGTGGATAAGGAATAATAGTTGGGCTACATAACGATGGTGTAATAATTGCCATTAGCTATATTGAATGTAGTATTGCTGCCATAATAAATATAATACAATGTCCACCAATCAAATACACTGCTCAAAATGATCAAATCTTACTAAGAGTCGTATCAGTTTTTTAGAAACCAGCTGTACGTTTTGGTTTTTAAATAATTCATTGTAGTCTTTCATTCTATGAGTCTTCAAAGTGATGAGTATATAATACTAAAAAATGGCACACATTTTATGCATAAAGGTGGCGAATACACGGGAGTGGGATTCTTGGTAAAACAAAGCCTCACACAGTGTATCGAAGAATTCAAGCCCATATCAGACAGAGTAGCATATCTCATCATCAGGATTAATAAAAGAACCACTCTGAAAGTGATCCAAATGTACGCTCCGACCAAAAGCCAAGACGATGAAGAAGTAGAAATATTTTATGATGAAATAAGAACAGCTATAGATACAAATAAAGCAAATTACGAAATACTATTAGGAGATTTTAATGCTAAATTGGGCAAAAAAGAGGAAGATTACGAACATTTAATTGGTAACTATGGCTACGAAAAAAGAAACGATAGAGGAGAAATGCTTCTCAATTTCATGAATGAACATAACATGTACTCAATGAACTCCTTTTTCAATAAAAAACCAAGCAGAAAATGGACATGGATGAGCCCCGATAAAAAGACAAAGAATGAAATAGATTATATCCTAACGAAGAATAGAAACCTAGTAGAAGACGTATCAGTATTAAATCAGTTTGACCTAGGAAGCGATCATAGACTAATAAGAACAAAACTAATAATTAACAAAAAACTAGAAAGAAAAAGAATACATGAAAAAAGATACAAATGGACATCTGAAGAAATCAAAAATAGTGAATTTAATAAAAAGATAGCGCATGCATTAAATCAAGTTAGCATGCAGCAGATAAACTCCAATGATATTGATGATTTGAATAACCTTATTACCGAAACAGTGAATAAAAGCCTTCTGCAACTGAAAAAACCAAAAACAACATACAATGAATTAGACAAAGAAATATTACAACAAATAAAAAGAAGGAAGATCTTAAATAAATCTAACAAAAGGGGAACCAACGAATATAGAGAACTTAATAGGCAGATTAGAAAAGGAATCAGACAACAAAAAAGAAAAGAAAACGAAAAATTAATAACAACAACTATTGAAAAAAATAAGAGTATGAAATGCCTCAGACCGACACTAGGACGACGTCAGATGATATCATTAATGGGAAAAGACGAAAATGAAATCACAACTAGAGAAAACATACTGACACGAATAGAAGAATTTTACACAGAACTTTACAGAACACATCAACAAGATGATGAGATGAGACCAGCACGGAAATTAATAAAAAATGTTGGATCAGAAATAATGCCAAAAGTAACAATTTCAGAGGTAACTACAGCATTGGAAAATATGAAGAGAAATAAAGCTGCAGGAGAAGATAATATTACCACAGATATGATATTAGAAGGAGGTAAGGAACTAATTGCAATTGTAACTAAGCTTGTGGACAGTTGTTTACATCAGGGCAAAGTCCCTAAGAGCTGGAACAACTCTAAAGTAATCTTATTACACAAGAAAGGTGATAGTCGAAAATTGGAAAACTACAGACCCATCAGCCTACTGTTACACCTGTTTAAAATACTCACCAAAGTCATAACTACTCGACTAACAAGGAAATTAGACGAATACCAACCATATGAACAGGCAGGTTTTAAAAAAGGCTATTCAACTTCCGATCACCTGTTAACCACAAAAATATTAATAGAAAAATGGAACGAATACAAGTTTCCAGTTTTCCTAGCATTTGTAGACTACGAAAAAGCTTTCGATACCATAGAACACACGGCCGTAATAAACGCAATGCAAAATTGTAGAATAGACAGCAGATATATTAACTTAATAAAAGAAACTATGAACCAAGCTACAGCTACATACTACCTAAATGAAAATGAACACACGAACCCTGTACCATTAAACAGGGGAGTCAAACAGGGAGATACTTTATCACCCAAACTGTTCACCTTAGTTTTGGAGGACGTTTTTAAAAACCTAAATTGGAAATATAAGGGAATAAACATCAATGGCCGCTACCTCAGTAATCTACGATTTGCAGATGACATAATCCTGATAGCTACTGACCTACAAGAAATGCAAACCATGCTTTTAGAACTACATACCGAATCTTCTAAAATAGGACTGAAAATGAATTTAAACAAAACAAAAGTCATGCACTCCGAAGACACCGTGACAATAATAAACGATAAAGTTATAGAAAAAGTTGAAGAATATATATACTTAGGGCAAAAAATAATACTAAATAGGGAAATTCAAACTGAAGAAATAAAAAGAAGAAGAAAGTTAGCTTGGGCAGCATTCGGTAAACTGAACTATATACTCAGAAATCAACAAATTCAATTACATCTTAGATCTAAAGTTTTTGATGCATGCATTATTCCGATATTAACTTATGCGGCACAAACATGGACAATCACAAAAAAGAATATGAATATACTTAGAGTCACTCAAAACGCGATGGAAAGAGCAATGCTAGGTATATCACTTAAGGACAAGAAAACAAACACATGGATAAGACAGAAAACCAAAGTCACCGATGTGGTACAAAAATGGCACATGTAGCTAGGAGCGATCTAAACAAATGGCACAGATCAATTTTAACCTGGAGACCATACCAACACAAAAGACCCAGAGGCAGACCTCCTATGAGATGGACAGATGATCTGAAAAGGACTGCCGGGAAAAATTGGCTACAAGTAGCGTACAATAAAAAACAATGGAAAGGAAGACTTGAAGAGGCTTATGTTCAGATGTGGACGTGAATGGCTAGACGAAGAAGAGAAGAAGAAGAAGTCTTTCATTCTGTGGACATTTTCTTTTCGGAAGTAAGTTTCTTTCAAACATAATATGTCCAGAGAGTAAAGGGCTATGAGATGTTGTGCATATTCAGACGACTATAGTACCCGTTATTTTGTTTTTTTGTTGTCAATAATAATACCACCACTTGGTACAGAAACTGCTCTAAAACAGTAGAAGTAACTGAAATAAAAGTTTATGGGCCTCGAACTACACATTCAGAAAGCTGGGTAAATAATAATTGAAGATTACCTGTATTTGTTTTCAATTTACGTAACTAGTACCAAGAAAGTGTTTTTAAGTCGCGCTGATTCATCGTTTTTAAACGCAACAGACCAAAACTCTTCGAATTCTAAGAGAATTATCCAAACCGATTAAATAAAAGTTCATATTATTTAAGAAAATTATGATCACAGACACGACCTTTGAGAATCGTGAATAATTACGAAAAAAAAACGTTTATATCATTAAATTGTTTTGATTAAGCGTCCATGATGTGATCAGAAACCCATGATCCTCCAAGGGCAAACTTCAAGACGTAGTCACAAATTATTTTTAGCAGTTAGCAGATGGAACGAACTCTTGTATAATATCTTCGTAATGATAGATTTCAATCACTGCGGTTGATTTATATCAAATTTGTTATTATTTGTAGGTATTTATAGTAGTATCCTTTACTCGAGGAAAAAAATAATTAGTTTCATTCATCAGGTCGTGATTCTAGGATGAGAATGTGTCATCGTTTGAATATTTTTACGAAATATTAATATTCATGGTTCATTTTTATTGATCTTTGTTAGTATTTGTTCTACAAATATGGACAAAAAACAAAACCTCGAATTTTTAATTAGGCGATAAAAATGAAGAGTGATTTAAAAGTTTTACAAAATATCTTCGTGAAAATGCTCAAGAAAAAAATATGATTGAAAATGAGGAGATCTCTGTATATAGAAAGATAAAGGAAATGATGGAAGGTAATTAGAATGTTACAGACATACGAGCCTCTTCCCATATCATTTGGCCCACCTATTAGTCTAGGCGGGATCTGTTTTGGATTGGACATTTTCCATAGGAAGCTATTTTTTTGCTGGAATCCCTTCAGGATGTGCCCAATATCGATAATCACGATATGCGCCAGTCGCAAACCCTGTGCTAAATTTTTTATTTAACAAAATCTGAAAACAATTGAAAATTTCTCATTTTTTTGCTCTTATTTTCGTTTATAATTCGGAAAATATTGATCCTAGAGAAAAAATTATAAGAAGTTAAAAGTTTCGTTATTCCATTTTACACAATATTTCGTTAGCCAGAAATTGAAAATTTAATGTTTGTTGTTGAAAAAATAGCAATAATTGAAAAAAAAAAGTACAAAAAAATGGAGTTAATCCTTTAAATGTTTTCGACTTTCTAAACTTGACTTACAAGCTCCATATTCCGCCTAGAAAAACTTTTTAATATGTTTAAGACGTGTGCTAAATTTTGTTAAGATCGGTCGGATAGGTTTTGCATAATAATTTTGCAATCCAGCCTACTGGAAAAAAATCGCAAATTTTCAAATTTATAGTAGGCCCTAAATAAGGCTCTCAGATAGTTGCAAATTTTTTTACACTTAAAGGAAGGCTCAAACTTTCAAACGCTTTTTGTAAAATTCAAATCGGTTCACTAGGAAAGCCTAGAAATTTTTTTAAAGTTTTAAACATTTTTTAGGCTTATAAACAAATTTCTAGGCTCTCCTAGTGAACCGATTTGAATTTTACAAAAAGCGTTTAAAAGTTTGTGCCTTCCTTTATATGAAAAAAAATTTGCAACTATCTGAAAGCCTTATTTAGGGCCTACTATAAATTTGAAAATTTGCGATTTTTTTCCAGTAGGCTGGATTGCAAAATTATTATGCAAAACCTATCCGACCGATCTTAACAAAATTTAGCACACGTCTTAAACATATTAAAAAGTTTTTCTAGGCGGAATATGGAGCTTGTAAGTCAAGTTTAGAAAGTCGAAAACATTTAAAGGATTAACTTCATTTTTTTGTACTTTTTTTCCAATTATTGCTATTTTTTCAACAATAAACATTAAATTTTCAATGTCTAGCTAACGAAATATTGTGTAAAATTGAATAACGAAACTTTTAACTTCTGATAATTTTTTCACTAGGATCAATATTTTCCGAATTATAAACGAAAATAGGAGCAAAAAAATGAGAAATTTTAAATTGTTTTCAGATTTTGTTAAATAAAAAATTTAGCACAGGGTTTGCAACTGGCGCATATCGTGATTATCGATATTGGGCACATCCTGAAGGGATTCTAGCAAAAAAATAGCTTCCTATGGAAAATGTCCATTATGGTCTGAATTTCTACAGATACCGCCTAGTCTATATGGAATTTGCCATAAACAAATTTACTTTGCAAGTTCCCATATTAATTAATATGGCATTTTTATTAATACTTATTAAAAACATTACCCTTATGGTTTTTTATTCATTTTCAACAATTTCACTAAACTCTGACTATGCATTCACTTATGTCAACATAGGTTGATTTTTTCATAATTACGCTAAATCCAGAGGTAGCTGTTATAAGTCGTCTAAAAAACAACAACGCACCAGGACCTGATGGAATATATGCTGAGGAATTGAAATTGATAGAAGATAATCAACTTGACATTATGACAGAATTATTTAACCTTATATATGAAACCGGAACTTTACCAAAAGATTGGTACATGTCCATATTTATACCACTGCCAAAAAAAGCTAATACTAAGAAATGTGAAGAGCACCGAATCATTAGCCTCATGAACCACTCACTCAAAATATTCTTAAACATCATCCATGCTCGCATATACAAGAAATTGGAGGAGGGTATTGCTGATGTACAATTTGGATTTCGCAGCGGTCTTGGCACAAGAGAAGCACTTTTTAGCATACAAGTATTGATACAACGAGCAAGAGATGTTAATACAGATGTCTTTGCCTGTTTCAGTGACTTCGAAAAGGCATTTGACAAAGTACAGCATGAGAAGCTTATTGAAACTTTACGAATCGCAAACATCGATGACAAGGATATAATAATAATAATAGCCAATCTCTATAGGAAACAAGTAGCCAAGATTCGAGTAGACAATCAATTATCCGATGAAGTCCCAATACAAAGAGGAGTACGACAAGGTTGCATACTCTCGCCTTTGCTGTTTAATGCGTACTCTGAACATCTATTTCGAGAAGCTTTGAGAGAATCGAAGCAGATCGAAGGGCATTAAGACGCATTATAGTGAAAAATCGTCTAGCAAATTATATGGAGTTAAGCGTTTTATGGAGTGACGTTATTGGAAGACACGTTTCGAGATCAACATGTCACCAAGAGGCTCACAAATTAGGATTTGGTACTTACAAAGTAAGTTTTATAGTTGAAAAAATTAATACGAATTGTTTTTAATAAATTTCATGTTATTTTAGGCTAAAGAAAAGCCACTTTTAACATTAGAACAAAAGAAAAAGAAACTAAGATGGTCAAAAGAGCACCGTTTAACATCAGCGGAAGATTATGCCTTCCAATAGGACGGCGCAGGTTCTCATACCTTAAAAAAGAGTTTAAAATGGATTGAGGACCATGGCACACCACTTTTGGAATGGGTTTCTAACAGTCTCGACTTGTCCCCGATAGAGACTTTGTGGCGCGAAATGAAAAAGCTTTGAGAAAACATCCTGCCAGGTCCGTCAACGAATTAAAGGAAAAATTGCAAGAAATATGGGATTTGTTTACATTAGAATTTTGTCAGAACTTGGTATAGTTTATTTTTATGAACGAGAGAGTAATTAGCATAATTTTAACTGGTAGCTCCGACCACTCCATGGGCGTGCTCAAGATTAATTGAAAAATTACTTTGAATAATTGTAAAAAATAAATGAATTATTTCAGTGTTATAAAGTGTTATGTGTATGTAAACAAAAGTGACCTCTTTTATCACACACTATATTAGAACTGACTGGCCTACATTAAAAAGGGTTTTAAAAAATTCACATTTTTTTTAATTTTTAAAAATTACAAAAGAGAAAAAGAGTTTTTAAAACCGTCTTAGGTATGTTAAATAGATGAATAAAAATATTAATATAAAACTTACAGCTACTTGTTACAAATCCAAATCAGATTCAGAAGATGAACTTTCAGAACCAAGATTTATAATAACTGGCTCGATCATTTTATCAGTAATATTGTCCAGCTTCCACATTTTTTCCTCTTCTTTAATAGTGTGATTTACTGCCTTTTCCCAGTTTTCAGGTTTTACATTATTTACGGCCTCCAAAAACAACTGTTTAACATCATGAATTTTAAAAGTGGTATTTTTTCTTGAAACTTCACTCTTTATCTGTGCCCATACCAGTTCAATCGGGTTTAATTCACAATGATATGGTGGGGATCTAAGTACTGTCATTCCACGATTTTTGGCAATTTCATCAATTTCGTATTTTTTAAATTTTTCTTTATGAAGGGCACACAACGAATAAAGTTCCTTTCTTATAGATCCGGGATGGTACGTAATATTTTTTGAACTCAGCCAATTCTGCAAGTCTTTTTTTAACCACTTGGTTGTGGGCAGTCCTTCTATAAGTCTGGAGTGATAACTTGCATTATCCATTACTATTACACAGTTCTTAGGAAGAAGATCTATCATTTGTTCGAACCATTCTTGAAAGACATCAGCGTTCATGTCTTCATGGTAGTCACCGGTACGAGTTGATTCAAAAGTTAATAAACCACCTTCAACAAAACCGTCTGAACTGCCAATGTGTACTATTATCAGCCTGCGTCCCTTTCCTGATGGTGGGTTTAAACCAGTAGATAAGTTATTTACAAAAGCGTGCCTTTGACTTGTAACAGTTTCATCCTGCCAAAATTTATTTGGTGTATGACCCTCGTTGATCCATGTTTCATCAAGATAAAATATTTTTCTTTTTGGTTTCTCATTTCCTTTATGGTTCTTAGAAAATGTCTTCTCCATATGACAATATCGCTTCTTTCTAATAAAATAGACTTTCTGGGATTCTTTTTCCAGCGGAAGCCTATTTCTTTTAAAAGTTTCCATAACGTACTTCGACTCATTTCTGGGTAATCCTTATCATCTCGAACTGAGACAAGAACTTTATCCAATGTTGGAAATTCTCGTCTAAAGAAGAATTCATGCACTTTCCGTCGAAGTCCTTCTTTAAAATGATATTCTATTTGAAATTTTGGTTTCCCTGGAGCATTACGTGGCATTTGAAAACTACCACATTTCTCTTCTTTAATAACTCTGTAAATCGTAGATTTCCCAACACCAAGTGTACTGCTAACTAACTCAACGGTCTCATCAACACTTTCACATAAACGTTTGTCTGTAAATGATTTTAAACAATTAAATATTAATGTTTTTTCATTAACTGTTAGATGATCAATTTTTCGGCGTTTATACGGCACTTCCAAATTTTCCATAACACTAGTATACACAATAAACTGCACCTTGCAACTGAAGTACCTACTTTTAGTGAACTGTTAAGAATTTTGAATACGCCACTTGGACCTTCCTATATACAAAATGGAAAAACCCACTATCACATTTTCTGTGGAATAAGTTTAGAAGGTAATTATCTAGTCAATTACTGTCGTAGATTCCTGGAATTAAAGAATTAAATGTTTGATTGTTGAAACCCTTACTTCGTGGAATGCACTCATTTCAGATAAAATAAAACTTTTTATTTTATCTAAAGAATTAAACTTTATTTTGCAAATAGGCAAAGAATTAAACTTTATTTTGCAAATAGATAAAATAAAACGTTTTATTTTATCTAAAGAATTAAACTTTATTTTGCAAATAGGTAGGTACTTATTAAACTTTTATTGGTTATATATAACCAATAAAATAAACATCTTACATTTCTTGCAAATTCATTAGTACCTGTTAACCTCCATCACTCCGACACTGGCAACCTTATTTAGGGATTAGTAACCCTCACAACTATTGTATTCTATTCTGCTTCAACCTTTATACCTGTGGTCATACTCAATTTAAAATTGTTTTCCTATATACTTCTGTAAACTTGTTGACAAATATCTGTTTTTCATTGAGTCACCCATATCAACAGTTTAGGGATTTGCATACATAATTTATTGTTTTATTACTCTCTCATACATAAAAATACACTATAAGAACTGTGCCTCGAAGAATTGTGGATGTCATTAAAAATAAAGGGGATGTAACTCAGTGGTAAACTTTCACATTTTTTTGTTAATATTACATATTCTATGCGTTTTATTTTAATTTATTATTATTCTGTTTAATCAATAGTTTTTATTACGTTATAAAATATTTTCTATAATTAGGAAATTCAAAAATGTTTTTCCATGCAAGAAACTTCTAAAATTTACGCTGCGCTTTTATTTTTGTTTGTCTTAAATTTAATTTTCTTATCAATCTAACGTTGGGCCAACTGATATATGGGAAGGGGCTCGTATACAGACTTTTAAAATAACTGGACAACGCAGATGTCTCTCTATAATAGCAATCCACCTGGCATATAAATCACAGCGAGGATTTTGATTGGTTCTCCACATAAATACCATGAGTTACGTTTGGTAGAAAAATTAAAGTCTATAATATATTAATGTCTAATTTTCTATCATTCTTGAACGGGTCATGAAATTAGAAAACAATGGCCAATTACCATGTGCAGATAGCTTATTAACGTGAAACAATAGCTAGTTGGAATTCGAAGTGTGTGGAGAAAATAATACCACTAACAGATTTATCACTCAATCGGTATAGTATATTTCATGAATTTGCGACAGTTAATAACAAGTTCTCCCAACATTTGGAGCACTGTCGAAGACAAACAAAAATACGGTTTTAACTGATAATATATTTTACATTGATTTAGAGAAATATACAATTACTAGTGATTTTGCCAGTCACCATTCGACGGGTGATCCAATCAATTGTATCTACAATCACTCCACTTAATTTTTTCTGTCTTCCTCCTTTTTAAGGCTAGAACAACAACAGAATAATATTTTAATCTGTTGTACAACTTGCATAATAAATAAGTCACCATGGTCACATACGCATCATTCGTTTGGTGGCCAAAAACACAACAAACAACAGCTAACGCCAAGCTGCAAAAAGTGCAGCGGCTAGCTTGTCTGGGAATCACAGGGGCAATGTCAACATGTCCCACTGCAGCTCTAGAGGCGATGCTGAACCTTCCTCCCTTGCAGTTCTGCATAAGGAGGGAGGCAGTAACTACCGCCTTAAAACTTCGACAGACACAAATAATGAAACCTGGAGATCTAGTTGGCCACCTGAAAATCTTAGAAGAAATTCTATTGGATTCTAAGGACATGTCGACAGATGCTATGCCAGTCAAATTCGACTTTGAAACACCCATAAAAAACCACCAAATGGGTGAAGAAATTGAACCAAAAGTGGAAGAAGGTTCACTCGTATGGTATACGGATGGATCTAAGATAGATGAAAGGGCAGGAGTGGGAGTTACTGGGCCCAATTTCAGGCTATCTAAATCTCTTGGACACTCCCCAACTATCTTCCAGGCAGAAATACATGCTATAGACATAAGTGCCCAAGAATGTCTCAACCGAGACACCCGTAGGGCAAGAGTCCTTATTTTATCAGACAGCCAAGCCGCCTTAAAGGCTCTAAAGTCATTTACATGTGAGTCAAAGTTGGTTTGGGACTGTAAACAATCCCTCAAGAAGCTGGCGGAACGCAACAATGTAACTGTGATGTGGGTGCCAGGTCACAAGGGAATTGCAGGAAATGAGGAAGCTGACAGCCTCGCAAAAGAAGGAGCTAATACCCCATTCCAGGGTCCGGAACCCTTCTGTGGACTATCGAAAAGCCACATCAGAGAGGAACTTCGTACCTGCGAACTCAATCAAGTAAGATCATATTGGTCTAACACACCAGGACAAAGGCAAGCAAAAAGTGTCGCCTACTGCAACAAACCGCCTTCTCGAAATGAGTAGAAAGATATCAAAATGGTCACTGGCCTTCTCACTGGTCACTGCCCTCTGAGATATCATCTCAAGAAGATGGGCAAATCAGATAGTGAGAACTGTCGTTTCTGTCACAATGAAAAAGAAACGGCAGAACATATACTACGCAACTGCGTAGCACTGTTCTGCAAACGACTAAAATTCCTAGGAGGGGTCAGTCTGGCGTCCTCTGACATAGGAAACAAGTCACCTAGGAAGCTAATCAACTTTATCAGAAGTATTGGCATTCTAGAGTTTAACTAGATTAAGGTATGCACAAAAGATCTCTCTCTATAGGTCGAAGTGTGGTGAGGCCGCATGGCCTTAACGACCACACATAATCTAATCTAATCTAAGTCACTTTTGCAGAGTCGCTGAACTTTTTGCGTAAAGTCGTCTTATGAAATCGACCTACGTATAAAGCCAGCGTAATTCTAGTTTGGCAATTTATTTGTAGGAAAAGCTCGAGTTTTATATTATATTTTTTACCGATCATCAAATTCTCAGATTATCACCAGATCACCAAATTGATAATATTATTTATTAAATCCGTAAACTAATTTTCTAAACCAAATTCAGATATCTGCTTTAATCTGTGCCTTCTGAGAATTGCAAGGCAAAACAGACGTTGATAAAGATGTAATTAGAGACATGGGGAATCTAAAATTGCATTCCACAACATCTCCTCAACTATAGTAGAAACCCTCAATTTAGAAGAGTGATATCATAGTTTAAACGCCGAATATCCTCAAATTTAAATGTACACAGCGGCCCTCGAAAACTGCCTGTTTTCTCGATTGCAATTTGCGTTTCCTCATAAGAAATTACAGAATATATAAAGTAGTATATTTATTTGTGCTTCTCTATAGTAGACTTGACCAGAAGTTGTCGTACAGTGTAGCCAAATCTTGTTCACAAGGAGTAATTATGGTCATACAAAACCTGTATTCTTCCACGCAGCGATTATTACCGTCATAAAAATACCAAAAAACATGATTTTTTCAATAGTAAAAATTAAGCACAAAATTGTAATGAAATAAATTTTATTTATAAGTTCCGTTTTGTTACATATTTAAATTTATAAAATAAAAATCGATATTTTAAAACAATATTTTTCAATCGTTTGGCAACTTTGGAATTAGCGACGGAACTCCGTTTCAATTCAGATCCACAGAAACCCGTAAGACTAGTTTTTGTCGAGCGAGTGCCCATCAACAATAGTTCATTACATTGGCGTTTCTGAGGGTAGGGTATTTTATGCGATAAGTTTGTGTTATTAATAAAACGTGTTATTGATAATACGAGTGTTATAGTTTGTCGTTTTATAGTAAATTTTTAGTTATATTCTGTGATTATTTGGTTTGAGTTTTATTGGAGTTGGACGAAAAACCGAGTTGTTCCAAGAGAAGACTGCAAAATTCTGATGTTGATTCCAAAAATGAAATGCCGCAAAAGAGACGGAAAATGTTAGCGTCCGAAGAGAAGGTAATAATACGAAACGTTTATGAAGGAATTGTCGGCAGAAAAATGGAATTAAATGTTAGCCAAGCGGTCGACATTTGTAGCATTTTAACAAAAGTATCCGTTAGCTGTATTTATCGTGTACTTAAAAATACATCGGAAAATAAAAAGCAAGAAAAAGGTAAAACTAGAGGTAGGAAAAGCATTGTTTTGGATGACGAGACAAGGAATATTATACTGAAAAATATTTCTCAAGAGCTCGAAAACGATGACTCCTTACTCAAGATATCTCGTAGAGTCTTAACCAGGACCATGCGTGAAATGAACTTTCGATATGTAAAACTCAACAGAAAAAGTATGCTATTAAAAAAAATAAAATTATTGTGCGGAGAAGAAAATATTTAGAAGAAATACGCAAAATTCGCAGCACTGGACGCAAAATATGTTATTTGGATGAAACCTGGATTACTTGACATTGCACGGTTAAGGAAAATTGAATATCTTAAATATGCTGTAGATGAAACTGCAAAAGATTATGGTGTCAAAGTTCTGCGTCTACCACCTTATCATTGCGAACTTAATCCCATTGAACTTATCTGGGAGCAAGTGAAAGGAGAAGTAGCACGCAATAACAAAACGTTCAAATTAAACGAAATTAAGAAACTTTTGATTCAAGCAATCCTGTAACTCCAGAGAAATGGGCTAAATGTATAGGCCACATAATTAAAGAAGAACATCGTATGTGGGAACTTGACACTCATATCAAAGTTTTACTAGAGCCAATTATAATTACACCAGGTGGTGAAGATAATGACAGTGATAGCAGCACTGCATCTTCAGGTTTAGACAGCGAATAATATTTTGTAATAGTTTAATAAGAACATCAGCATAAAAAACCAAAAACAAAAAAAAACGAGAAGAACATAGTAAGTGTGTATAGTGTTTGTGTTTAAACACATCAAACATTATTTTTATTTTCTTTTTATAGAATTTTATTTTGTTTTATAGGATTTTATTTTGTTTTGTTTTATACTGTTTAAGTGTTTTGTTCATTTTATTTAATAAGACAATATGGCTCTTGGCGAACACCCATTTAAAAAAAGTATCGCGCCACAAGACATACCTCTGGAGTGGTGTGGAAACTGTCTTAAAATTTGTTTTAAAAAAATTTCATTGTGTAACTCTTTAAGGACGGGTCACGTCAAAAGACGTTTTAGCGTAACTTCCGCAACAGCCGGTTGGTATCAGTAAACTTTCTGCAAAATTACTTCTTTTTTATAGCTTTTTGTTTGTGGCATTCTGTATTTTTAGGGGAATGTAGGGAATGAGCCACAAAATATTTATTCATATGTTTATTTATTGACGTTTCGATCTCTATATCCAGAGAACGTTTTCAATTATACAAATGATAGTACTATTTATTTTCTATGGCTTTTCGCTTGTCGTTCTGTATTTTTAGAAATAATGTTGGGATTAAGCCACAATATATTTATTCAAATGTTTAATTTACGGACGTTTCGATCTCTATAAAGAGACCGTTTTCAAACATACAAATGACAGATATATTTATTTTTCTATAGCTGCTTGTTTGTGGCATTCTGTATATTTAGGGAGAAGGTTGGACATAAGCCACAATATATCTATTTACATGTTTAATACATTGACGTTTCGATCTCTATTTTGTTTTTAAAGATAGAAAAAAAAATAAACAATATAAGATTATAAAAATATATAATAATAAACAAATAAAATAAATATAACTATCATTTATATCTTTGAAAGCGGTCTTTGGATATAGAGATCGAAACGTCAGTAAAAACTTGTAAATAAATATATTGTGGCCTATTTCGAACATTAATATTTGAAAAATAAAATATAATTAACGTTAAAATAAAAGTAAGTGTACGTCACTGGATTTCCAAACGGCTTTCCGCATTTCTGGGCCTTTAAACGATGACTCACTCTCTCAAATAGTGAAATTATACTTTAAGCAAAAATCCTTAGCGAATTGGTTTCTAGTACTCGTACAGAGTAAATCGGAATAAAAAGGAAAAGACAGTTAAGATTTGATTTCACGTATAGTGCGTCTGTGTATCCGCTTAGACGTATTTCACCCTAAAAGGGATCTTCGCAGCGGCTATTCACAAATGCTCTGAACGTGAAAACAATTCAATTTTTTAATAAAAAGCCTTTTTATTAAAAGTGTAAAAAAAGATTATAAAAAGATTTTTTTAAATTCCGTTCAAAAATTATTTGTTTCATATTTTCATTTTCTTATTCTGTACAGTATAGTGGACCATTGGCTATCGACTGTCTAGCGATAATCCAAAACCATATTTGCATATCCAAAAATTATGGGAGTTTTTATTGTATATTATAATTTTATTTTAAACAAGTTTCATCTATTTTTAATTACAGTTCAATGCACAAAAACACTACTATCGTTGAGAAAATTAAGACGTTCTGTTTGTTTACTACAATTGAGAAATAATAACAACAATGGTTTCTAATCACCGACGATTTCTATTTATGTTTAATGAAAGAAAAGAAGATTCATTCGTATTTCCCAAGTCAGCGTACTATACTATTTTAATACACATCATTGCGATGTTTACAAAACTAATAAAGTCGCTTTCATTAGTTGTTCTAATTATATTATACAGTTTTACGTAACTTTAGCAGATAAAGATTGAGTGTACCAGCAATTATACGGATTGACTTCATGGATAATTGACACATTATTTACAATCAAAAATTGATCAAAAGCTGGCGGTCTGGCCTCATTTTGAAACACTGTACATCGACTAATTTGTTTATTTATCAATATAGAGGAGTGAGTAGGTCAGTGGTAGATAAACTGTTTCACAGTCCCTAAAGTTCTTTTATAGACAAAAATAATAACGGAGTAAAATCATTAAAAAATTGTGAAAATTACTGAGCGTTATTTGCTCATTGGAAAGTCTTAAGCTAGTACAAGGTAAACTGTTTCAATCAGTTGTGTGGTTCAATAAGAGAGGCCTAATTTTTTTGTTATGTTGGTACAATCTTCATATGAATGTATGTGAAGTTTCCTTTCAATCTGTCAATTCATTCTTTGTTTACAAGCCATTGAGTATCGACGTTTCACAGTTGTTTTTACAATGGAAAAAAGCCAAGGAATTTTTTTTTATTGTTACATTTCATGTTTACAATCTACTCTATATGCGTATAAGTATTATTGCGGTAGGTCTTCTGGTCATACTCTCTTCAATCTTCTTTTGGCAAGTGGTTGGGTGAATAAATTATTTATCAGTTCGTTGTTGTGATCAGTGGTGCGATTTTTATCCAGATGTCCAGATCATTGTTAAGTGTGGTTAGGTACATACCAAGGAGCTTTATATATATGCCATATGCCCAAACTGGTATGAGTATAGCTTTGTAGAGAAACAGTTTATTTTCAAGAGATAACTGAGAATACAGGGTAGAAGGAGTCGCGGAAGAAGACGCATCTCCTGGTTGAATAATTTGAGAGCTTGGTTTAACTGCACTTCTGCTGACCTCTTTAGAGCAGCAGTGTCGAAAGTGCGAATTGTCATGATGGTTGCCAACCTTCTTAGAGGAGATGGCACGTGAAGAAGAAGATAACTCAATACCACAGCGCACTTCTTTGGCGCTATGGTGTTGCTTCCCATCCTGTTGTTTATAAAACTGTCATTAAATAGTCTCTACATCTTGGTTTTCTTTTATCCTAATATCTAGTCCAATCTTTGTATTTACATAATTTTGAAAAACATCCCAGTTTGTTTCTTTAGTTGTGAGTTTGGCATGTGGTGTTCTCCATATTATGTGTGTACTTAAAGTTTTTATTATTGTGCTGTGATCTGATGTTAAATCGAAGTTTGACTCTATTGCACTATGGATGTCAGCTATCCCTTTTGTTACAGCAAAATCTACCAAATCTGGGATTTTGTTGGGGTCCGTAGACCAGTATGTAGGTTCTCCCGTTGATAAGACAAGTATCTAAGTTGTTTTGTTGGATGGTATTCGTTAATGCTCGACCTTTAGGCGTTATTAATCTGGAACCCCATGTGGTATGTTTGACATTCCAGTCTGCTGCTACTATGAATTTGGATCCAAGCGTTTGTATGAAATCGTAATACTCTTCGCTTGAAATAGGATGTCTAAGTGGGCTGTAGACTGTAGGTGATACACTGAGAGAGGTGTTTCTTCAATTAGTACAGTAGAAAGATGAGCTGCTTGATTTAAAGGTTGTTGTGCAAGGCTTGAAGACGACCCACGTCAAGGGCGTCCAAAAACAGCAACACCACCAGAAATAATAGAAACTATATCGTATTGGAAAATCGTCGAGTGACTAAAAGAGGTTTAGTATAAACCTTAGGTATCTCGTTGGGCAGTGTAAGCAATATTTCGACCAAAGTATTGGGTTTATAATGTTTTATCAAAAAAATCATGAAGAAAAAACCGGTTTGCCGAAGAAAAATTTCTTTTTCGTCAGGACAATGCACTGTGTCAGATACTCATTTTGACAATAGTTAAAATTCATGAATTAAAGTTGGAATTTTAGGAGTATCCACCATATTCACTAGATTTAGCTCCTATCGACTTTTATCTGTTTCAATAACTAAAAAAAATCATAGGTGGAAATCGTTTTAAATGATGAGGTCAGAACAGCTGTGGAAGCGTATTTTGCAGCCCTTCCAAATTCTCACTTCGGGGGTGGAATTCATAAATTGAAATCTCGTTAGAATGAGTGTATTGATGTTCGGAAAGACTAGATTGAATAATAAAATGTATTTCGAACCATAAAATTGTATTTCTTATACCAAACAGTCTATTATATTAAAAAAAAAAACTATTAAAAACTTAACGCTTGCACCACCCACCAATAGATCAGGGCGGATCTGCTTTGAGGTGGATGTGAAAGGTGGCACTTAAGACCTTCATAATTCGTCTAAAAATTCTTTGTAGCATAACATAACAAAAAAATAAAATTCTTTGTAGTAGAACAGTCCTCAAAATTTCATTAAAATCGATTTAACAGATTTCGCATAGTAATTTTGCAATTAAATTTTTTTTTAATTGATTTTTTTAAACATACTTAATCTATCTAACGTACTTTATGAAATTAAAATCGGATTATTTGGACAATAGCTTGTCCAAATGTCACTAGAACAATATTTTTACAATCTCAGAAATGTTTTAAAAAAATTTACAAGACGTTTCTTATAAAAGAAAAAAAGTTGAATTACGAGCAATGGTTCTTGAGATACAATTGGTCAAAGTTTACCCACATTTGCGAAGAAGTTATAAACATATGATGATGAGAATCTTTAAACCATTAACTTTTTCTTTCGGAGCTCTTTTGAGTCGATTTTTTACATATCCGCCCTGGTCTACAACTGGTTTTCTGTCTGTCAAATTCGTGTTTAAAAAACTGTGCAAGTGTTTTTTATCGCTTCTGACCATCATTTTCTTACTCTAATATGTTATTATTTTCGTCTCGGATATAATATTTAATATAATTAAAACATAATACTTCTTTTTCATCCTTCATTTTAAATTCTAATAAAACTATCGCAAAAAATGTGTCAAATTTAATATGTACAACCTTCAAGTGGCTCTTATCAACACGAATTGGTGATGAATCATATACTATTAGGCGTTTCTAGTTGTCAGTGACGAATCGTATGATATGTAGGCAGTCCTAGGCAAAACAATTAGTCGGGAAAAAGTACCGCCTTGTTTAAAACCACACTGTTCGAATCAATAGCAGGTACATTGTGGATGGATCAATAATGAATACTTTTAATATTTATACTAACTTTTTTTATACATATACTATTCATCCAGTAATTGTAGTACCGGAGAATAATAGATTTTGTGACTATAACAACAATATAATATTGGGGGATAGTGTTGTATTGGGGACTGCAAACAGGTTTCTTCGTAACACCAATGATTCTTTATACGATTTGTTTTTCTTTCTCAACTTCAGTCATGAAAAAATACTTGGCGCATACAAAAATACAGAAGTCAAATTATTGCCAACTCCTTTTGAATATTTCATTGCTTTGAACGGCTTTCACTTGCTTTTGTCTACTCCGATGAAACAGTTGGGATCAACACCATGACTAGTGGATGTGTTGTTTTTTAACCTTTCAGTAAACGCAGCTTGTCTAGGAGACCTTCTTCTTCTTCTCGTGTCACTCCTAGCGGAGATTGGAAATCATCATGGCCACTGCGACTTTGTTAGCAGCGCGCCTAAAAAGTTCAATCGAACTACACCCGAACCATTCACGTAGATTACGAAGCCACGATATTTTTCTTCTTCCCACACTTCTTTTGCCCTTAATTTTGCCCTGCATGATATTTCTTAAAAGTTCGTACTTTTCACCTCTCACAATGTGCCCCAAGTATTCCATCTTTCTAGTTTTTATCTCATTTAGAATTTCGCATCTTTTGTCTAAAGTTTGGAGTACTTGCGTGTTAGTGACGCGGTCCATCCATGATATTCTGAGAATGCGCCTATAGCACCACATCTCGAAAGCTTCGATGTTTTTTGTGGTCAACTGTTTTAGTGTCCAAGCCTCTACTCCATACAACAGGGTAGAAAAGACGTAACACCGCAGCATTCGTATTCGTAACTTTATATTGATATCACGATTGCAAAAGAGTTTGCGCATTCTATTAAAGACTGATCTAGCGATTTCTATTCTACATCTAATCTCTTTTGTTTGATCAGTATCGTCTGTGATCCAAGCACCTAGATATTTATAACAGGACACACGCTCAATCGTTGTATTGTCTATTACAAGATTAGCTCTGATGTTCTTTGATTTCGTGATTACCATAAATTTAGTTTTTTTCAAATTAATTTTCAAGCCGTAACTGTTACAGTATATATTGAGACTTTGAACGAGATGTTGTAGTTCTACTAGCGTTCCCGTTAGGAGAACCGTATCGTCAGCATACCTTATATTGTTGATCGTCTCACCATTTATTATCAGACCAAGATCTTCTTCCTCGAGTGCTTGTTCACAGATAGCTTCACTATACAGATTAAATAAAAGTGGCGACAAGATGCATCCCTGCCGGACTCCTCGACGGATTTGAATTTCTTCTGTTAGCCTACCCTCAACCTTCACATTTGCTGTTTGATTCCAATATAGGTTGCATATAATTCGAATATCTCGGCTGTCTATATTTTTCTTTATTAGAATTTGTCTTAGTGGTTCATGTTGTACTTTGTCAAAGGCCTTTTCGAAATCAATAAAGCAGGTGTAAATTTCTTGGTTCATGTCTAAGCATCTCTGTGAGAGAACGTTCATTGCAAACAGAGCCTCCCTTGTACCTAGCCCTTTTCTGAATCCCATCTGAGTGTTACTGATGTCTACGTCTAATTTCCTATAGATCCTATTATGGATTATTTTCAAGAACAGTTTTAGAGCATGACTCATCAAAGCTATCGTACGATATTCGCTGCATTCCCTTGTATTTGCCTTTTTTGGCTGTAGTATAAAGGTCGAACGGAGCCATTCCCTAGGTATTATTCCAGTTCTATATATTGTGTTAAATAGATCTAGGAGTATTTTAATAGATTGATCGTCCATAAGTTTGAGCAGTTCTACGGGAATTTCATCAGGACCGGGGGCCTTACCACTTTTCGCTTGTTTGATTGCATAATCTATTTCTTCTCTGATTATATCAGGCCCTGTATCATCTGTATATTCGTTTGAGATTTCTTGTCTATCTTTGTCATCAAAAAGTTGTGATATGTATTCTGTCCATCGATTCATTTTTTGTTGTAAATCTGTTATGAGTATACCATCTGTATCTTTGATCTGTCCTGTCTGTGTTGTTCTTCTCCTTCCTGTCATTTCTTGAATCTTTTTGTGTACATTAAAAAAGTCATATTTTCGCTCCAGTTGTTCCAACTCCTGGCATTGCTCACTTAGCCATCTTTCTCTAGCTTCTCTTATTTTCTTTTTTATCAGTTTATCTGTTTCTTTGTATCTTATCGGATTATTTGTTTTGTGTACCCTTCTTTCACACATCAACTGTAGTATTTCCTCATTCATCCATTCTTTATGTTTCCATTCTTTCGGTGTTAAATTTTCTCTCCCTGCCAGCATTACGGCATGTTTAATATTCTCCCATTTTTGGTCTATGTTGACTCCCACCGGTCTAGGAGACCGGTGGGAGTCAATGACAGTCAATTCTAAAGTCAATCGGAAGCTTTCGACTTTCTCCGGCTCTGTACCTTCGTTTGATAGGTACATTTATCGACTGTGTATCATTGCATTGCAATGTTGATGCTCGAACTGTAACTTTGTAATTGTAAGTTTGTAAGTGTGGGACTACTGATACACAAAATTGAACTGTGTCTACTGAAAGTTTAATAACTGTGAAGATAGCCTTTTCACTGATAAATCTTCTTCTTCTTAAGGTGCCTTCTCCATTACTGAAGATTGGCTATAACTACAGCAAATTGCTCTCTATCTTGGGCTTTTCTTAGTATCAAATGTGTGTCCATGCCTGTCCAGTCTCTTACATTCTTCAACCAGGAGCATTTTATTCTTCCTGGACCTCTTCTTCCTTCCACTTTCCCTTCCATTATAAGTCGTAGGAAGTTGTATTTTTCTCCTCTGTAAATATGTCCTAGATAACTCGTTTTTCTGTTTTTTACAATATTTAGGAGTTCTCTCTCAGTACCCATTCTTCTTAGCACCTCGTTGTTGGTCACGTGCTCTGTTCAAGAGATCTTCAACATCCTTCCAAAAACCCACATCTCAAAGGCTTCTATACGCCTCATACTTGTAATTCCGAGAGTCCATGTTTCCACTCCGTATAGCAATATGGAATAAATAAACGTTTTTACAAATTGGTATCGGATATCCAACGATAACGTAGAGTTTATTAGTAATTTTTTCATTCGTTGAAATGGCGACCTAGCATATTCTATACGAGCACGTATTACGACCTCGTGGTAAAGATCGTTTGTTATCCAGTAACCAAAATACTGGAATCTTTGTACTGGTTCTATATGTTTTTTATAGATACAAATATTAATGTCGACATTTGGTGTACGTGTAACAGCCATTACTTTTGTTTTATTTGTGTTTATATTTAGTCCCAAGCTATCTCCCTCTCTGGTTATGACATTCAAAAGTCGTTGTAAACCCTCAGCACTGCCCGCAATAATGACGGTGTCGTCTGCGTATCTTAAGTTGTTTACGTATTCTCCGTTGATTTTTATTCCTTCTTCAATATTTTCGAGAGCATTTTGAAAGATCTTTTCGGAAAATATATTGAATAACAGTGGAGAAAGTACACAGCCCTGACGAACTCCTCTTTTTATTGGCAATTCTGCTGTCAGACGATTGTCTATTTTGATCGACGCCATCGACGATTAGTTTTTTAATAAGTGCTACAATGTTATGGTCTATACCATGTTGTGTTAGGGTTTCTATGAGTTCTGTGTGTTTTACTCGATAAAACAGAGAAACACGTCTTTTCGCTGATCTCGGCATTTTTGTAGTAATATCTGGAGGCCAAATAATGCCTCCCTCGTACCAAGCCCCATACGAAATCCAAATTGATTGTCGCTCAGGTTTCTTTCGCATTCTCTGTATATTCGTTGATGTACAATTTTGAGTAAAATTTTCAGAAAATGGCTCATCAGGCTAATTAATCTGAACTGTGAGCATCTATTTGCTTTATTTTTCTTGGGTATAAGTATAAATGTCGATCTAAGCCCGTCTTCTGGGAAGATTCCAGTGGTACATATTTTGTTAAATAATAGTGTTAACGTCTGAAGATTTTCTTCATCGATAAGCTTTATCATCTCTACGTATATTTCATCTGGACATGAGGCTTTTCGTGGCTTTGCCGTATTGATTTTTTTTGTAATTTCCGATGTTAATATATCAAGTATTGTTTCTTGTACTATATTCATTTGTGGTTCTGTTCTATCGTCATCAAACAGATATTTGATGTATTTTTTCCAGATATCTTCTACATTTTCTGGACTAGATACTATTTGGTTGTTATCATCTACTAAAGTTGTTGTAGTGATTTTTTTCTTCATATTTGTGACTTCCTTAACCTTTTGTATGCATTAAAGTAGTTATGCTTTTTTAGTAAATCTCCAAGTTCCGCACAGTTGCTGCTCATTCATTCTTCTTTGGCTTTCCTGATTTTGTTTCGGATGATTTTCTGGGTTTCTTTATATTTTTCTTCATTGCGATTTTTGTAAGATCTCCTTATGTCCATCAGTTCTAGGACTTCTTCTGTCATCCATGTATTCTTTGTTTTTCTGATGTTGTCTTGTAGTTGTTCTCTTTGTATAGTTGTGATTGTTGTTTTGTAGGTGTGCCAAATACTTTATATTGTTTCTTCTGCTTCCGCGGGTGCTTCATTGAACTTTTCTTTGAGTGTATCATTGAGTGTTTTCTCTATTTCTGCCTGTACTATTGGATCTTTAAGTTTTTCGAGGCTAGGTTTTATCTTCTCTCTGTATTTGATTTTCTTTAGTTTAATTGAAATTTTACCAAGACCAGGATTGTGGTCGGAACCGATGTCCGCTCCGGGATATGTTTTAACTCCCCTGATTCCATTTCTATAACGTTTGTCAATTAATATATAATCAATCATTGATAAATGTTCATGCAAAATGACAAATAAACTCCCTTTTAATATCTTCAACTCCTCCCTTATCGTACGCAAGTGTAACTAACGATAGGCCGAAGTGATTTTGTGAATTTTTGAAGTTTTTTGGAACAATTGCCGAATAACAGCCAAATATTCTTAACTTCTCTTTTCAGCGGGTTTTAAAAAAAGTAGCAGTAGCAAAGACAGCGAAAGATTTTAATCCAGATGTATCATATACAGGGTGGCGCACCGAAAACGAAACAGATGCATTTACTGGCAGATGATTCCTTTTAAAAAAAAACGCTTGGACCCGTCGATTTTGTTATCGAGGGGGAAACAAAATTGGCATAAAATCACATTAACATTTGCAGCCCCCTAAGCGGGGGTGGCACCATCCCTAAAATCTTAAATGGAAAGGGGGGTCGAATGATCCATCATTTAAAAGGTCTTTCAACTCCCTTTACAATGATGCAAAATTCATGTACTTCAATTCAGTAGTTTTGGAGATTTATTGATTTAAAGTTTAAATACATCATCGTAAGAGGAGATCAATACATAGCAGCAAAGTTGTTAAAAAATAAAGAATGAACTGACCTGTCAGCCGAGTAAATGTTGAAAATGACCACCATTACTTTCCATGCAATAATAAAGATTTTGCTGAAAACGTTGCCGGACATTTTGCAATATTTGAGGAGTAATTTAATGGCACTCATTCACAATTCTTTGTCGTAAATCTTCTAAGGATGTTGGCTGAGTAGCATAGATTTTGCTTTTTAAGTAATCCCACAAAAAGAAATCCAAAGGTGATAAATCTGGCGATCTTGGGGGCCATTCAACGGCACCTCTTCTACCAATCCATTGACCTGGAAAGGTCTGATCTAAATAATGCCGAACTCTTAATGCGTAATGTGGTGGGGCACCATCCTGTTGGAACATCAACATATTCTCAACGTATCGACCATCATTCTGATTTTCAATTATATCTGTTAGCGCAGGATCTATGGCATTTTGCAGTAATTCCAAATACATTTCACCAGTCAAATTTCCAGGTAAGAAAAAAGGACCAACCAAATGATCGCCAAAAATGCCAGCCCAAACATTTAATTTTTGTGGCTGCTGTGTGTGTACCTCATGGTAAATTCTGGGATTAGAGTCCGACCAATATCGACAATTATGACGATTTACTTCGCCATTAAAAAAAAAGGAACATTCGTCGGAAAAGCAAATGTTAAATAAAAATTGTTCATCGTTTGTAATTCGTTCACTCATAACTTCGCAAAATTCTAATTGCTTATCAAAATCGTCTTCATTAAGTTCTTGTACAAGGTGAATTTTATACGGATGAAAATTATGGGCCTTTAGAATCCGTTGGATAGTACGTCGACTAACACCACACGAAGTTTGCAATTTGCGGGTACTTAATGTAGGATCTACAATAACTTGCCCTAAAACCCCCACTTCTGTTGCTTCGTTCCTTATAGGATTTTCAATATTACGTTTTTTATTGGCGACTGATCCAGTTTCCCGAAATTTAGCTACAAGTTCTAGAACATATTTTCGGTGCACATTATTGTTCTCATGTCGCTCATTAAAAATTTGTGCTGTTCTATTAGCGCACTGATTATTTCCGAAAAATATTTCAATAATTTCAACCCTTTCTGCCGTGGAATATACCATGGTTAATTTATGTATAAAGCAATAAATGATATTTTAACAACAAAGATTGGTCAAATCAATCGCAAACTAATGTACTATTTCCTATTTAAAATAAGTACGTGGCATTCTCTACTTATCTTTCTTCAAGAAACAACTTTTTTTGTCACAAAGGACACTTCAATTGCTATTTTTATTATTAATAAACCATGGGCGTAGTAAATAAAAGCATTTACTTATCAAGAAAATGCTTTTACTCAAATTTCTTCTGAAAGAAGTACAAACTAATTTGGTGTACCTATTAAAGTCTACTTTAAACTTTAAATCAATAAATCTCCAAAACTACTGAATTGAATACATGAATTTTACATCATTATAAAGGGAGTTGAAAGACCTTTCAAATAATGGATCATTCGACCCCCCTTTTCATTTAAGATTTTAGGGATGATGCCACCCCCGCTTAAGGGGCTGCAAATGTTAAAGTGATTTTATGCCAATTTTGTGCCCCCCTCGAAAACAAAATCGACGGGTTCGAGCGTTTTTTCAAAAAAGGAATCATCTGCCAGTAAATACCTCTGTTTCGTTCTCGGTGCGCCACATTGTATATCACTAAAATAGCATTATCGTTGAGAATTCATGGCTTATACATTCAGAACTGGCTTTTCATTTTTGTATGGTAATTAATCACTTGCATTAACCTTACGAGTACAACAACTGCATTAAAAACAGCACAAAAATTGAACGATTAGCTAGTTAGCAATGCAAATACGATGAAAATCCCAATAAACTACAAGGATTTTAGTACATACTTCAAACGGTGGCATCTCAAGCGAATAACCAACGCGTTTTAACCGTACATTTTCTGATGTGTTAAAAGGTTAAAAAATTCCCATCAAAAGAAGCCAGATAATCGCTTCTAAACAAAAAACTGTTTACAATATATGCTAAAATTAAACCGGCAGATCATTAACTTTGCAAAAATGTTTATTTTTTAATATCGGAGAATCGGCGATGTTTTTAAACGACTTGTCGACATATAGAAGTACAGTTAACCGGAAATATTGCAAAATTTGTAAAAATAAGGACAGTCGCGATAGCAGGCTTCAAATATAGAATAATTTATAACAAAAATGATGGATAATAAATTTATCGCCAAATTAAAGTCTACAGATGACATAATTTAGGACGGTGTATATAAACTAGATTTATCTATAAGACTTAGTTGATGGAGAACGCAGTATGGCTCCAACTTTGGAGTTTGGATCATAGTGATTTCATGTTGGTACTATAGAAAATGAGGAACGGGAAACATCATTTGGAAGTCATAACTTTGAACTTTTGACAGCTTCCCATACTTTGGCTCACTAGTGACCAGTGGCGGCCGGTAGGGTCGGCAGTGCCGACCCACACCTTTATAGATATTATAGATTTTTTTAATATTTAATTTATTCAGTATTTCAATAATTAATTGTGGCAGGTAATCAGTTAATGTCATTTGTTTTTGTGAAATAAAAAAATATCTGTGAGATAATAAAGACTAAATTTTATTCATGGTTTTTAAAAGAATTCTTCCAATCTGAGCGTTAAGTGATCCCTGCGTAGACACTTTTCAAATTGATTATCCGATATCAGAGACATCCATCCGCCTGTAATTTCTTAAAAAGGCACGTTTTGGGTTTTTCGGCAAGCCGATCCCAACCTTGACGATTTACTTGTAAAAATCAACGGAATATTAGTTGATTAGCAACCAAACATACATTTCTTTCCATATGAACTTAATTACCAAGTACGGCAAATTTAAATTTGCCGATGCTTCATTTGGATTGGTGATTGGTCGCGAACTGTACATTGAGAGCGCGGGATGAAATGTTATTTCATATTCATATAAGAACGTAAGTAGTAAAGTGAAGTGATGCACGAACTAGCCTTTCTTTCTGTGATTTATTTTTATTTTCTAAAGTGATACGTTACGTCTGCCGTAAATAGTTAAAGGTTAAAGGGTTTTTTGACATATTAGAAGTTTTTTTTTAAATTAAAGTGTAAACAAATTCAGGTAAATTAACCTAAAAAATGCAAGCCATGGGAGAAACTGTAAGTATTGATAAGTCTGATATTGTAAATTATATTTTGCATAATGGGTTTTCATCTATTCCATACGAAGAACAAATTGTTATTAAAAATAAGGCGCGTCCTTTGCCTAAAATGTCCCGGCTTATAAATATTAGTGCGGGTAAGGGAAGCAATAGATCATTTTCAGATAATTGGTACAGCAAGTACTCATGGCTTACCGGGAGTGAAATAAAAAACAAACTTTTCTGTTGGCCTTGCATTTTATTTTTGACAAATAGGGGCAAACATCAAAATCTGTGGTGTGAATCTGGTTACGATAATTTAAAGGAATTATTTAGGGCTTTACATAAACATGATATTTCGAAAGATCATACTTACAGCCAGATTAAATTAGATTTATTTGGAAAACAAAATATCTATGTTTCATTAGATAATGCCCAACGTGAAAATGCTATTAAACATAACGAAATTGTAAAAAATAATCACGCAGTTTTACGTCGTTTAATTGATTTTGTAATTTTGTTAAGTTGTCAAGAATTATCTTTTAGGGGACACGATGAATCGGAGCATTCGTTAAATCAAGGTAATTATAGAGAACTAATAAAAATGTTTAAGAAATACGATTTGGAATTTTCTAATTTACTTTCTGATTCGAAGACATTTAGCGGTGTATCTAAAACAATCCAGAATGAATTAATAGAATCAATTAGTTACATTTTGAGTAACGTTATTGAATCTGAGATTCAGGAAACCATTTGCTTTTCACTAGAAGTAGATGAAACTACCGACATATCATGTCATTCACAATTATCAATTGTTGTTCGATACGCGTTACGTGGTAATATCTATGAGAGGTTTTTCGATTTTACAGACGTGAGTAAAAGCCATAAGGCAGAATATATTTTTGGTGTTTTAAAGGACAGATTAAAATTTTTTGATATCAAAAATAAATTGGTAGAGCAAACTTATGACGGCGCTGCCGTGATGTCTGGTGAATTAAATGGTCTCCAGGCAAAAGTTAAAACTATTGCACCGCAAGCTTTATTTACTCACTGTCATGCGCATAGAATGAATTTAGTTTTGCAGGATACATGTAAAAAAAATTAAAGAATGTCGTCTTTTTTTTGCCAGTTTAAGCGGATTTGCTTCATTTTTCTCAAGCTCGCCTAAACGGACTAATGTTTTAGAACGGTTTGTTTCGAAAAAAATGCCAACAGTTTGTCAGACGCGATGGAATTTTAAATCTCGGTTAGTTTTCACTGTAGCAGATTTTCGTGAACAGCTTTTGGAAGTTTTTGATTTTATTATTGAATGCGACGATTTTGAAAGTGATGATATCTCGATCCGTGAAGCAATCGGTTTGAAAACTTTATTAAATGATTACTCTTTTAACATACTTTTAAATATTTTTAAGAAAGTGTTTACCCAAACTGATTTCCAGTATATACGCAGTGACGGTTTGGAATCGCTTGATATTTCCGAACCCCCCAAAAAAAGACAAAGGCATGACACAGAAACAGAACTCGAAAAACGAGTATATTTTGAAATTTTGGATACTATTATTATGCAAATAGATACTCGTTTTTCGAATTTTGAAGATTTGCAAATTTTTGACCTCTTTGACGATTCAAAATTTAAAAGTTACACCAAAGAATTTCCAAGATATTTATTAGACAGGTTAATTAAAAATTATCCATCATTTTTTAATAAAATAAAATTAGAAAATGAATTAAAAGTTTTATATGCTGATCCAAATATTTTCGGAAGATGGGATAAGTTACAAGATATGTATAATTTATATACTGCAATTCATTACAACAAACTGTTACCGAAATTATTAAATTATTGTCATTAATTCTCTCATTACCACCAACGTCTGCCTCAAATGAACGAGATTTCTCTTGCCTCAAAAGAATCAAAACGTATTGTCGAAATACCATGAAACAAGAGAGAATGTCAAGCTTGTCTCAAATGTCAATAGAAAAAAAACTTTTAAAATCTCTCCAAAACTCTAATAAATTTTACGATGACGTTATAACCCATTTTGCTACTTCCAAACAACGTAGACTAGAGTTAATTTATAAACATGTTTAGGTTCTAAATTGATAGAAAAAAACAAAAAAACAAAAAATCTCCTATGCTGATTGAAGTCTTTATTAGACGGTATACCTATCTGAGGAGACAAAAAATACCTTGCCGACCTTGTCTCTCAAGCCACAAGCCGCCACTGCTAGTGACTACTACCAATAAAACAAGCAAAAAAATTTAAAGACGAGTAAACCTTACAAATAGGGCATACTATGGACTACAAAAACAATTCCACTCAAGAAATATCCAAAGAAAAATTAAAATTATTATGTACAAAACACTGCTGAGGCCGGTCCTCACATACGGGGCTCTAACGCAGAAGGATCAAAGACTTCTGGGAATATTCGAACGTAAGGATGCTACGCAAAATATTTGAAGCTATAAACGATCATGGACATTGGCACAAAAGATTTAATTTCGAATTATACCAACTCGTTAATAAAGCTGAAGATGATATGCTGGAACTAACAACAGCATTAGATATAGATATCTAGTGGTGGATGTTAAAATATGAGAAAGTCTGTTTCGGGCAAGAGTAGTAGAAAAAATGTAATGGAATATGAAATGAAGTCCTAATACAATTTGGAGTAATATGGCTATTATAGTATTATTGAAGATACTGCTATTAAAATACTTAGAAAAACGTCAGGAAAGAACTTTGAGAATAAAGAAACCAGCTGGAAAAAAAGAGAAGTTACTGTTTTACAAATTCTAAAAAAGAAAAAGTTGTCTATACACGGTTCACAATTTGTTGATAGCTCACTACAAGTTTAACCCTAATTAGAAAACTGAAATACAGAGAGGATAGGTAATACGATATAATAGTAAAAATCAACCTAAAACTGACGGTTTAAGACGTTTTCGACTAACCCACCTTATATCTGAAGGAATACAATACCTTATAATCCTATTACGGGGGTATTTTGAATGGTTAGAAATGAACGACCAGTGTCGTAGAGTATATGATTGAAACATTTATTTGAACTAAATAAATATATTTTTTAAATTGTACTTATGTAAATTGTATTTTTTAATAAAACTTATTTATTTTATTCAAAAATAAAAAGTTTCTTGCCATTTGTAAAAGATACATTTATTTAATTAAGGAAAAAGGCGCCAAATGTCGCCTGGCAAAATTTCCAATGTGTTTTAAATGTATCCATTATTTTCGAATCCGGAGAAAACTAATAAATATTTTTGAAAAATTTAAACGCAGAATGAAAGATTACATTATTACTCAGGGCAGAAAGTCCCTGAAAACTTCTACAATGTTTATTTTAATATGTTATGTAACAGGGTTGAAAATAAAAGAGAAAATATAGTATAATTTTTAATTGAAAATATTGCATGCAAAAGAAACTTTTTATTTATTCTAAAAAATATTTCATTCTGCCTTTAAATTTTTCAAAAATGCTTTTTAGTTTTCTCAGGATTTGAAAAAAAAATGGATACATTTAAAACACATTGAAGATTTTGACAGGCGACATTTTGCGCCTTTACCCTTTAATACCTTACGATTACAACTACTATTACTTACCTTATATAATTACGATTAGAAAACTATTCAAATTCAAAATAAATAGGATCAACTTCGGAATCCGAGTCGTCTTGAGGGTTAATAATTAGGTTAATAATCTCTACGGTCGCATCAATTATGTTATCAAGATCCCACATTTTTTGTTCTTCTTCTATTACATGTCTTACTGCATCTTTCCAGTTTTGTTTTGTAATATGTTATAAAGACTCGTATAACAATTCACGTACAGCTTGTATTTTATATGACGTATTTTTTCTAGCCACATAACTTTTATTTGTGCCCAAATGAGTTCAATTGGATTTATTTCGCGGTGGTAGGGTGGAAGTCTAAAGACTGTGATGTTTCGCCTTTCCGCCATTTTGTCAACTACGTATTTCTTGAACTTAGATTTGTGTTGCCGGGCAATTTTTAAAAGTTCTGCTTTTACCATTCCATCTTCGTAAGGCAGATACTTATTCCGGAGCCAGTCAAGAATATCCTGTTTCTTCCACGCATTCGTTAGAAGTCTTTTTACTAGTCGTGAATGATACGGTGCATTATCTAATATTATAATTGAATTTGGTGGTATGTGTTCAATCATTTGCTCAAAATACTCTTCGAAAACATCAGCTGTCATCTCCTCGTGATAGTCTTTTGTGCTTTTGGAATGAAATTCCAACAAACCATGCTTAACAAATCCTTTTTCACTGCCAATCAGAGAAATTATTAATCTACTGCCTTTACCAGAAGGTGAGGAGATACCAGTAGACCAACCTTCCATAAAGGCTTGCCTGGAGCTTAATATATTTTTATCTGACCAAATTTTTTTTAGAGTATGACCTGAGTTTACCCACGTTTCATTCTGGTAGAAGATGGGCCTTTCTTCAGCCCGGAATTTTCGTATGAATCTTAGATAATTTCTTCTCCAACATCATCTTCTCCTCCCGGTCAATCAAAAGTGATTTTCGGTCTGATTTCTCCCACCGGAAATTTAATTCTTTTAAAACTTGCCACAATTTAGTTCGTCCGATATGAGGCAAATCCGGGTCGTCTCTAACTTCTTGTAAAATTTTGTTTATGTTTGGTATTTCTTTTTTGAAAAAAATCCATGAATTTTCCTTCGAATACCATTTTTGGCAAATTCATCAATTTCAATAGGCTTTTTCCCTCTCTTTAAGTTTTCGTTTGTGTTTGGGTTAGCTATACCGTGTTTTTTTCTTTCTGATAGGAACCTATATAAAGTTGACTCTCCTACGCCAGTCATGTTGGCACAACTTTCGACTATGTTGCGAACAGTGTTTGTGGGATTCTGAGAGACCAGAGCATCGTGAACATTCAGGACAATAGTCTTCTCTCTTGGTGAATAGACAGACTTACTGACTGTACGCAACAATACCGGTGTAAAACTTGATGATGAAGCCATCACAAACAATCCAACAAAACGAGCACGAGCGAAAGGTACGTATATGTTCGTAGGTATATGGAATAAACAATCACTCACGCACTGCATATAATTCGCAAAAGAAATATTCGAGACGCTAATTACTGCCGTAGACGCGGAAACACCGACGAGCCGTAAATTACATGCGATCAAAAACGTACTAAACAAAAAAATTGTTTTCGTTCGTAATAACCTCACCCTTTCAAGTTAAGTTTCGAATATAATTATATTATTAAAAATCTGGGGAATTCCATCTTAATTATCTTGCAACGAATAGTACATTCGGATATGAATTCCAGGTTTTCTAGTAAAGTGATTAAACGCGAAGATTAGTATTGAAATATCCAAAGAGATAAGGTATTCTTATTTACAAAATTGTTAAAGGTTAAATTTTTATTTTTATTAATATAATATAATAACCAACATTAGTCGTGAAAGTTTTAATTGTTTTTTTGCTAAATATATTAGTATTAAAATATTATCAATATTATATATAACAGTATTAAAACATTATATTATTATTTAATGAATAAACACCTTAGGAACGCCTATGATTTACGACCGTTTTATGAGTTTGAGGCATATTTCGTGCTCTCAACAATTTGTGAACAGAGGATAAAAAAGAAAAATTTGGGACGAAGTTAGTCCCTTTTTTTTTATTGTCAGCAGCTTTGTTTATAACAATTAAGAGATATGATTAGCGTCATTTGAAAGAACATACTTTAGAGTTTTAATGTGACAAATTTGAAAGAGATATCCTTTCAACGGAATCGTTCCTCAAAGCTTCAAAAATATGGTCTTTAAAATCGTCTAACTTTGAAACTAGCGAGAGCGATGGAGGAGGAAGGAGTTGTTAACTGTGTCTCTGGTTCTTGATTATGGATTTCGACGTTTCTTTTTTAATTTGTATGTACATTTTGCGTATATTACGAATATGTATCATTCAAATAAATAAATCATCTAATTTGTTTAAAAATTGTTAATTTTTTTGGTAACATTATTATTGCGTACCTTGTGATAATTTTAATTCTTGTAGCTATATTTACTAAACTGACCGCTCTCCTAAAGTTGGTTTAACTTCTCATAAAAGTATCATTGACAAATCTAAACACTTCTGTGCCTTGCCTCCAACATTCTATCACCTTGAATCACCAAGTGGGTTTGAAATAATCTTTGAACTTTCTTCGAAGAAAACTTTTTTTTAAATTTCAACGATAAATTGCACACCGTTAGAAAATGTTTATAAAAACACTTGAATATACGACTTATTTTTAATTAACGAAAAGCAACCTCAACAGCTACACTCATATGAAAGTGTCCGAAGAAAGTGCACGCAGATATACCATATGAAGAAGTAAATGAAAATGCTCGTTGTCATTGCATACTGAAATCAAAAGTGGAGTGACATTCGATTTTACTTCTGTGCAATTTGTTTTAAATGAATTAAAGTTCGCATAATTATGCAGTTTGTTCTGAAAAAGTACAAGGAAGTGAGTAGAAAAATGCACATCTCGTGATATCTCACACTTTGTTCATCGCTTAATTAAGTAATTAGTCAAATAAAAACAGTTAAAATCAATGTTAATAGCATGTTTTATTTCGAATAGCTCTATCGGACGCGAAACAAATACCTACAGTAATTGTTCTTCTTGCGTGTACAAGTTTTATGAAACTGTCGTTAGAACAGCATTGTTAAGGCCAAGGTTGGCACACATGATTAATGAAATTGCTGCAGGTTGTGTGCGATTTTGAATAACGATAAATACTTATACGGAAAGACAACTGAAACTTGACAAAATTCCAAAAAGGTCATATGGAAATGTATGTACTAACTTGGAATAGAACTCTGATGCTACAAATTGTAACAAATTCAAAAGTTTTGTATACTTACCGGAAGTTAATTTGATATATTTTTCGGAACTTTTGGAATAACTTACTTCCATGCAACCGTTTTCTTTTTGGCTTCAATTTAGTGCAGATACAACGCGAGAATGACAAAAGAAAGATCGTCAAATAGAATGATAATTAATTGATGGATTCGACCGTTACTTGATGGAAATTCATTTTATGTAACAATAAAACACTGAAAACTTTGTTTTCAAAACTTCCACAAAATTTATTTTAAATTCTTATCACTACAGCTGTTTCGGCTAATTGCCTTTCTCAAGTGATCTGTTTTTGGCATGGGTTTACACTTTATAGTCTCTAATGAAATAGGTTGAGGAGGGGAGAACTGTTTGTCTCAAGCTGGTCATTCAGAATTATATCTGTGTTTTTTAATTTGTTGATTTCCATAGATTCTAACAAAGATAGCTTAAGGCCTTTATTTTGAATGTGTAGAATTTTAAATTCGTCATTAAAAGAATGATTATGATCTAGAAGGTGAAGTGCGTATGTAGAATCTGTTTTTCTATTATTGAAAGCCCTTTTATGTTCTGCCATTCGTTTATTAAAATTTCTACCTGTTTGACCAATGTAGATGTTGCGGCACTTGGCGCTGGGAAAATTTTACCGACCGTGGGAAAAAGCGGCATCCTTTGATGTTTGCACCTGCTCAGGTGTTTGGGTGACATCACGCTTA